>NC_053027.1:46660472-46960472 GCF_003073215.2 Triticum urartu | reverse complement strand
ATTAGTCACATTGCTTGCAAGGCTTAAAGTGATGTGCATTACCGAGAGGGCCCAGAGATACCTCTTCGATACACGGAGTGACAAATCCTAATCTTGATCTATGCCAACTCAACAAACACCATCGGAGACACCTGTAGAGCATCTTTATAGTCACCCATTTACATTGTGACATTTGATAGCACACTAAGTGTTCCTCCGGTATTCGGGAGTTGCATAATCTCATAGTCATAGGAACATGTATAAGTTATGGAGAAAGCAATAGCAGTAAACTAAACGATCATCGTGCTAAGCTAACGGATGGGTCAAGTCAATCACATCATTATCTAATGATGTGATCCCGTTCATCAAATGACAACAATTTGTCCATGGCTAGGAAACTTAGCCATCTTTGATTAACAAGCTAGTCAAGTAGAGGCATACTAGTGACACTCTGTTTGTCTATGTATTCACACATGTACTAAGTTTCCGGTTAATACAATTCAAGCATGAATAATATACATTTATCATGATATACGGAAATATAAATAACAACTTTATTATTGCGTCTAGGGCATATTTCCTCTAGTTACCCTAAGTTGGTGATTCTTAAACTAAAAGCTGCCTTTGAAGCACACATGTCTCCTTACTAAGCTAATATGTCATCGTTTGTTTTTGTATTTTTTCTTTACTTGCCTATGACAACACCTGAGGGAGTCCTGGATTAGGGGGTCCTCGGACAACCGGACTATATCCTTTGGCCGGACTGTTGGTTTATGAAGATACAAGATTGAAGACTTCGTCCCGTGTCCGGGTGGGACTCTCCTTTGCGTGGAAGGCAAGCTTGGCAATTCGGATATGTAGATCTCCTCCCTTGTAACTGACTCTATGTAACCCTAGTCCCCTCCGGTGTCTATATAAATCGGAGGGTTTAGTCCGTAGGACAACAACAATCATAATCATAGGCTAGCTTATAGGGTTTAGCCTCTACGATCTTGTGGTAGATCAACTCTTGTAATACTCATATCATCAAGATCAATCAAGCAGGAAGTAGGGTATTACCTCCATCAAGAGGGCCCGAACCTGGGTAAACATCGTGTCCCATGCCTCTTGTTACCATCCGCCTTAGACGCACAGTTCGGGACCCCCTAGCCGAGATCCGCCGGTTTTGACACCGACATTGGGTTTTTTCATTGAGAGTTCCACTATGCCGCCACAATAAGGCTTGATGGCTTGTCTTGTTGTCAAGGACAACATTACCTCGGGGGAAGCCCTGGCTGTAGGCCAAACTCTCTGACTGGGCGACTTCGTCATGACCGCCCGTCCGGCCGTCGCGCCGACAATGACTTCTCGGGTCATCAAAAACAGCCTCCACGTCAGCTCGGGATTCGTCGAGCAGATGGATCCAATAGAGCTCTCTTCCTTGAACGAGCTCTTGGATCGCATTGCCACCCTGGGAGTCACAACGGACTATGATCGGATCGGGCTTAAACCCGGCCAAAGGGAGATTAACTCTCCGCCGGTCACCCATTAGATAGCGGTGGTGGAGGAGCAATGTAGCAATTCTTCCTCTATTTTGAGGACAAACTATGTCCGGATTCCCGAGCTCTCCGAGCCGGATACCTGTCCACGGGAGGACATGGCCCTAGTGAAAGTGCGTTATATCGACTAGAGGGGGGGGGGTGAATAGGCGATTTTTATGGAAGTCTTCAAAATGTGAAAGTTTCGAAGACGAACGATAGAAATAAACCTATTACCATGCATCGGAAGGTAGACTACACTAGGCAAACCATAGTCAAGTATTCAATGACGTGAGAGCACAATGACTAATAGCAGCAGTGTAGTAGAGATCAGGTAGGAAGATATTGTGAAGCCACACAGAACACGTAGTAACTCAGTGAAGACAAAACATAGTGCAAACATACAATGACTTCACAAGGAGTAACAGTAAGTAAAGGGAAGGGAAGGATGAAACCAGTGACTCGTTGAAGACAATGATTTGTTGGACCAGTTCCAGTTGCTGTGACAACTGTACGTCTGGTTAGGGCGGCTAGGTATTTAAACCTTAGGACACACAGTCCTGGACACCCAGTCCTGAACACGCAGCTCAGGACACCCAGTCCTCACCGTATTCCCCTTGAGCTAAGGTCACACAGACCTCGCCCAATCACTCTGGTAAGTCTTCAAGGTAGACTCCCAAACCTTCACAGACTTCGTTCACCGGCAATCCACAATGTCTCTTGGATGCTCAGAACGCGACGCCTAACCGGCTGGAGGATGCACAGTCCTCAAGTGTAATAAGTCTTTAGATCACACAGACAAGAAGACTTAAGTGATGCCTAATTCTCTTTGGCTCTAGGTGGTTAGGGCTTTATCCTCGCAAGGAATTCTCTCTCAAAGGCTTCGAGGTGGGTTGCTCTCAAACGACAAAAGCCGTACTTTGAATCTGAGCAGCCAACCGTTTATGGTTGTAGGGGGTGGGCTATTTATAGCCACTAGGAAACCCGACCTGATTTGTCCGAAATGACCCTGGGTCACTAAGGAACTGACACGTGTTCCAACGGTCAGATTTCAAACTCACACGGCAACTTTACTTGGGCTACAAGCAAAGCTGACTTGTCCGACTCTGGACAAGATTCGCTCTTGTAGTCTTCACTCGAAGACATAGGTTTTGTTTAAGCATCACTTCAGTCATTCTGACTGGTTCTCTTGGACCCCACTTAACAGTACGGTGGTTCCTATGACTCAACACAGAAGAAAAAGAACTACGAAAGATCTAAGTCTTCGAGCTCCATAGGCTTCATGTGGTGTCTTCTCTTGTCATAGTCTTCAATGTGAATATCTTCATATACCACCTTTGACTTCAATGTCTTCATACATTTTTAGGGGTCATCTCTGGTAGGAAAACCAAATCAATGAGGGACTTCTACCTGTGTTATCCTGCAATTCTCACAAACACATTAGTCCCTCAACTAGGTTTGTCGTCAATACTCCAAAACCAACTAGGGGTGGCACTAGATGCACTTACACCTAGCTTCGAACCTAGAATCAGACAGCGGGCCAGAACTATTGGGCAACATCCCGGAGTCTGAACTGCCAAGCTCGGAAGCTCCTCCGCCCCTGGGTCTCAGATCGGGTCAGGGTTCAGACCTAAATCTGCCCACCCACCCAGACTCAAGTGATCTTTCCCACATTAGACAAGATCCCCAAGAGACAGTACATCACTATTGGGCCAGATTCCTCCTTGTAATGAGCAAGGTCAAGGACTGTCGCGAGGAAGACGCAATTTCATTGTTTTGCAAAAATTGCACGGACAAGGGAATCCTCAACGCCATAAGTCGCCGTGACATAGTACACTTTGCTGACTTGGCGGCCATAGTACGGAAGTACTGTGCGATGGAAAGTGCCTGGAAAACCCAAACAAAATTCTGGGACCCTCCGGCTCTCACTAAGCCCCCTGTCTGAACTAAAAGAGTGTACTCTCGTAAGTCACCCGATCCAATTACAAAGAAACAAAAGCCCACTACAGGGCATAGAACTGTATTGGAGGGATGGCTCAATGGGCCTTGCAAAATTCACAGTACAACAGATACCATGCCAACACACAGCCTTAGAGCATGTTGGATACTCCGGCAGGTGGCCAAGAGTGGCGAGGATATCCTCATCAACAATACAACAGAGCACCATCCCGTGGAAAATAACAATACAGTATTGACAGTCTTCGAGACCTTCGCCTCAAATAATAGGCACAAGCGAACACTCCGCAGCCTTGCCGAAGTCTGCCACGTTGCAGCAATAAATCCATGGAATGACACGACCATAACCTTCAATGCCAGTGACGAACCTCAATTCCGAACAGCCCGAGCACCAGCCGCTTTGGTCCTTAGTCCAATTGTGGACGGCTTCCGGCTTACTAAAGTGCTCATGGACGGTGACAGCGGATTGAACCTCATCTACGAGGAAACTCTTAGCAAAATGGAAATAGACAAGAGTCGCATTAAGCAAAGCAGCATGACCTTTAGAGGAATTATCCCTAGTCGGGAGGCACGATGTGCATGAGAAATCACACTAGATGTGGTATTCGGCACGTCGGAGAATTATAGGTCCGAAGAAATCACATTCCAAGTGGCCCCATTCAGTAGCGGATACCACGCCCTTTTAGGGAGGGAGGCATTCACGATCTTCCAAGCTATACCCCATTACAGGTACATGAAGCTCAAAATGCCTGGGCCCAATGGAATCATCACTCTGGCTAGTGATCTGGACATAGCACTCCGTGCCGAAAATAAAACTGCCGCACTAGCCCTCGAGGCATTATCCGAAGCCCTTGTGGCCGAAGAACTAACTGCGCTGCGCTCCACGGTGAACAGGGACGACGTGATACTCGACAAAAGACCCAAGTCCACCTCTTTTAAACCAGCGGACGAAATTGTCAAATTCCAGGTCCACCCAACAGGCCCTACAAAAATAGCATCCATCGGGCATAGCTGAACCCCACAATAGATGCCGCACTGCGGGAGTTCTTGCGCAAGAATTGGGACATCTTCGCCTGGCATCCTTCAGACATGCTAGGAATTGAAGGAAATATTCCCTAGAGGCAATAATAAAGTTATTATTTATTCCCTTATATTATGATAAATGTTTATTATTCATGCTATAATTGTATTAACCAGAAACATAATACATGTGTGAATACATAGACAAACAGTATGTCACTAGTATGCCTCTACTTGACTAGCTCGTTGAATCAAAGATGGTTAACTTTCCTAGCCATAGACATGAGTTGTCATTTGATTAACGGGATCACATCATTAGAGATTGATGTGATTGAGTTGACCCATTCCGTTAGCATAGCACTTGATCGTTTAGTTTGTTGCTATTGCTTTCTTCATGACTTATACATGTTCCTATGACTATGAGATTATGCAATTCCCGTTTACCATAGGAACACTTTGTGTGCTACCAAACGTCACAATGTAACTGGGTGATTATAAAGGTGCTCTACAGGTGTCTCCGAAGGTACTTGTTGGGTTGGCGTATTTCGAGATTAGGATTTGTCACTCCGATTGTCGGAGAGGTATCTCTGGGCCCTCTCGGTAATGCACATCACATAAGCCTTGCAAGCATTGCAACTAATGAGTTAGTTGTGAGATGATTTATTACAAAACGAGTAAAGAGACTTGCCGGTAACGAGATTGAACTAGGTATTGAGATACCGACGATCGAATCTAGGGCAAGTAACATACCGATGACAAAGGGAACAAAGTATGTTGTTATGCGGTCTGACCGATAAAGATATTCGTAGAATATGTGGGAGCCAATATGAGCATCTAGGTTCCGCTATTGGTTATTGACCGGAGACATGTCTTGGTCATGTCTACATTGTTCTCGAACCCGTAGGGTCCGCACGCTTAACGTTACGATGACAATTTCATTATGAGTTTATATATTTTGATGTACCGAAGTTTGTTCGGAGTCCCAGAGGTGATCACGGACATGACAAGGAGTCTCGAAATGGTTGAGACATAAATATTGATATATTGGACGGCTATATTCGGACACCGGAAGTGTTCCGGGTGATTTCGGAGAAAACCGGAGTGCCGGAGGGTTATCGGAACCCCCCGGGAGAAGTAATGGGCCTTATGGGCCCTAGTGGAGAGAGAGAGGGGCGGCCAGGGTGGGCCGCGCGCCCCCTCCCCCTCTGGTCCGAATTAGACTAGGAGAGGGGGGGCGGCGCCCCCCTTTCCTTCTCCCTCTCCCCCTTCCTTTCCCCCTCCTAGTAGGAGTAGGAAAGAGGGGAGTCCTACTCCTACTAGGAGGAGGACTCCTCCTCCTTGGCGCGCCCCAAGGGCCGGCCGGCCTCCCCCCTTGTTCCTTTATATACGGGGGCACCTCTAGACACATAAGTTGATCTTCGTGATCGTTCTCTTAGCCGTGTGCGGTGCCCCCCTCGACCATAATCCTCGATAATATTGTAGCGGTGCTTAGGCGAAGCCCTGCGACGGTAGAACATCAAGATCGTCACCACGCCGTCGTGCTGACGGAACTCTTCCCTGACACTTTGTTGGATCTGATCCGGGGATCGTCATCGAGCTGAACGTGTGCTAGAACTCAGAGGTGCCGTAGTTTCGGTGCTTGATCGGTCGGGCCGTGAAGACGTACGACTACATCAACCGCGTTGTCATAATGCTTCCGCTGTCGGTCTATGAGGGTACGTAGACAACACTCTCCCCTCTCGTTGCTATGCATCACCATGATCTTGCGTGTGCGTGGGATTTTTTTTGAAATTACTATGTTCCCCAACAGTGGCATTCGAGCCAGGTTTTTATGCGTTGATGTTGTGCACGAGTAGAACACAAGTGAGTTGTGGGCGATATAAGTCATACTGCTTACCAACATGTCATACTTTGGTTCGGTGGTATTGTTGGTTGAAGCGGCCCGAACAGACATTACGTGTACGCTTACGCGAGACTGGTTCTACCGACGTGCTTTGCACACAGGTGGCTGGCGGGTGTCAGTTTCTCCAACTTTAGTTGAACCGAGTGTGGCTACGCCCGGTCCTTGCGAAGGTTAAAACAGCACCAACTTGACAAACTATCGTTGTGGTTTTTGATGCGTAGGTAAGAACGGTTCTTGCTCAGCCCATAGCAGCCATGTAAAAATTGCAACAACAAAGTAGAGGACGTCTAACTTGTTTTTGCAGGGCATGTTGTGATGTGATATGGTCAAGACGTGATGAGATATAAGTTGTTGTATGAGATGATCATATTTTGTTGAAGTTATCGGCAACAGGCAAAAGCCTTATGGTTATCTCTCTATTGCATAAGATGCAAGCGCCAAATAATTGCTTTACTTTATCGCTATGCGATAGCAATAGTTGCAAGAGCAATTGTTGGCGAGACAACCATGTGACGACACATTGATATAGATCAAGATGATGGAGATCATGGTGTCATGCCGGTGACGATGGAGATCATGACGATGCTTTGGAGATGGAGATCAAAGGCACAAGATGATGATGGCCATATCATGTCACATATTATGATTGCATGTGATGTTTATCTTTTATACATCTTATTTTGATTAGTTCGGCGGTAGCTTTATAAGATAATCTCTCACTAAATTATCAAGGTATAAGTGTTCTCCCTGAGTATGCACCGTTGTGAAAGTTCTTTGTGCTGAGACACCACGTGATGATCGGGTGTGATAGGCTCTACGTTCAAATACAACGGGTGCAAAACAGTTGCACACGCGGAATACTCAGGTTAAACTTGATGAGCCTAGTATATAACAGATATGGCCTCGGAACACGGAGACCGAAAGGTCGAGCGTGAATCATATAGTAGATATGATCAACATATTGATGTTCACCATTGAAACTACTCCATCTCACGTGATGATCGGACATGGTTTAGTTGATTTGGATCACGTGATCACTTAGAGGATTAGAGGGATGTCTATCTAAGTGGGAGTTCTTGAGTAATATGATTAATTGAACTTAAATTTATCATGAACTTAGTCCTGGTAGTATTAGCATATCTATGTTGTAGATCAATAGCTCGCGTTTAGCTCCCCTGTTTTATTTTTGATATGTTCCTAGAGAAAACTAAGTTGAAAGATGTTAGTAGCAATGATGCGGATTGGATCCGTGATCTAAGATTTATCCTCATTGCTGCACAGAAGAATTATGTCCTTGATGCACCTCTAGGTGATAGACCTATTGCAGGAGCAGATAAAGACGTTATGAACGCTTGGCTAGCTCAATATGATGACTACTTGATAGTTCAGTGCACCATGCTTAACAGCTTAGAATCAGGACTCCAAAGACGTTTTGAACGTCATGGACCATATGAGATGTTCCAGGAGTTGAAGTTAATATTTCAAGTAAAATACCCGAGTTGAGAGATATGAAGTCTCCAACAAGTTCTATAGCTAAAAGATGGAGGAGAATAGCTCAAGTAGTGAGCATGTGCTCAGATTGTCTGGGTACTACAATCGCTTGAATCAAGTGGGAGTTAATCTTCCAGATAAAATAGTGATTGACAGAATTCTCTAGTCACCATCACCAAGTTAGTAGAATTTCGTGATGAACTATGATATGCAAGGGATAACGGAAACGATTCCCATGCTCTTCGTAATGCTGAAATTGGCGAAGGTAGAAATCAAGAAAAATATCAAGTGTTGATGGTAGACAAGACCACTAGTTTCAAGAAAAGGGCAAAGGGAAGAAGGGGAACTTCAAGAAGAACGGCAAGCAAGTTGCTGCTCAAGTGAAGAAGCCCAAGTCTGGTCCTAAGCCTGAGACTAAGTGCTTCTACTACAAAGGGACTAGTCACTAGAAGCGGAACTGCCCCAAGTATTTGGCGGATAAGAAGGATGGCAAAGTGAACAAAGGTATATTTGATATACGGATTATTGATGTGTATTTTACTAGTGTTCATAGCAACCCCCCGGTATTTGATACTGGTTCAGTTGCTAAGAGTAGTAACTCAAAACGAGAGTTGCAGAATGAATAGAGACTAGTTAAGGGTGAAGTGACGATGTGTGTTGGAAGTGGTTCCAAGATTGATATGATCATCATCGCACACTCCCTATACTTTTGGGATTAGTGTTGAACCTAAATAAGTGTTATTTGGTGTTTGCGTTGAGCATGAATATGATTTGATCATGTTTATTGCAATACGGTTATTCTTTTAAGTAAGAGAATAAATTGTTGTTCTGTTTACATGAATAAAACCTTATATGGTTACACACCTAATGAAAATGGTTCGTTGGATCTCGATCGTAGTGATACACATATTCATAATATTGAAACCAAAAGATGCAAAGTTAATAATGATAGTGCAACTTATTTGTGGCACTGCCGTTTAGGTCATATTGGTGTAAAGCGCATGAAGAAAATCCATGCTGATGGGCTTTTAGAATCACTTGATTATGAATCAGTTGATGCTTGCGAACCATGCCTCATGGGCAAGATGACTAAGACTCCGTTCTCCGGAACAATGGAGCGAGCAACAGATTTGTTGGAAATCATACATACTGATGTATATGGTCCGATGAATATTGAGGCTCACGGCAGGGATCATTATTTTTTGATCTTCACAGATGATTTGAGCAGATATGAGTATATCTACTTGATGAAACACAAGTCTGAAACATTTGAAAAGTTCAAAGAATTTCAGAGTGAAGTGGAGATTCATCGTAACAAAAATAAAAGTTTCTACGATATGATCGCAGAAGTAAAATATTTGAGTTACGAGTTTGGTCTTCAGTTAAAACAATGTGAAATAGTTTCACTACTCACGCCACCTGGAACACCATAGTGTACTGGTGTGTCCGAACATCGTAACCGTACTTTATTAGATATGGTGCGATCTATGATGTCTGTTACCAATCTACCACTATCATTTTGGGGTTATGCATTATAGACAGCTGCATTCACGTTAAATAGGGCATCATCTAAATCCGTTGAGATGACACCGTATGAACTATGGTTTGGCAAGAAACCTAAGCTATCGTTTCTTAAAGTTTGAGGTTGCAATGCTTATGTGAAAAAGTTTCAACCTGATAAGCTCAAACCCAAATCGAAGAAGTGCGTCTTCATAGGATACCCAAAAGAAAATGTTGGGTACACCTTCTATCACAGATCCGAAGGCAAGATATTCGTTGCTTTGAATGGATCCTTTCTAGAGAAGGAGTTTCTCTCGAAAGAAGTGAGTGGGAGGAAAGTAGAACTTGATGAGGTAACTGTACCTGCTCCCTTATTGGAAAGTAGTACATCACAGAAACCGGTTTCTGTGACACCTACACCAATTAGTGAGGAAGCTAATGATGATGATCATGAAACTTCAGAACAAGTTACTACTGAACCTCGTAGATCAACCAGAGTAAGATCCGCACTAGAGTGGTACGGTAATCTTGTTCTGGAGGTCATGACGAGCCTACGAACTATGAGGAATCGATGATGAGCCCAGATTCCACGAAATGGCTTGAGGCCATGAAATCTGAGATGAGATCCATGTATGAGAACAAAGTATGGACTTTGATTAACTTGCCGATAGATCGACGAGCCATTGAGATTAAATGGATCTTCAAGAGGAAGACAGACGCTGATAGTAGTGTTACTATCTACAAAGCTAGAATTGTCGCAAAAAGGTTTTCGACAAGTTCAAGGTATTGACTATGATGAGAGTTTCTCACTCGTATCTATGCATAAGTCTGTCCGAATCATGTTAGCAATTGCCGCATTTTATGAAATCTGGATAAACAAAACTGCATTCCTTATTGGATTTATTAAAGAAGAGTTGTATATGATGCAACCAGAAGGTTTTGTCAATCCTAAAGGTACTAACAAAATATGCAAGCTCCAGCGATCCATCTATGGACTGGTGCAAGCATCTCGGAGTTGGAATATACGCTTTGATAAGTTGATCAAAGCATATGTGACACCCCAAAATTTTGACCTTGTTTTAATAAATTAAAATTTTGCCAGGAAATTAAAACTTTTATTTTCTGGGCTCCCTTTTTATTTTTGAACCTTTTTCTCCCTTGTTATTATGGAGTTTTTCCCCCAAAATGAAAACTTTTCAAATATGTTATTGGACTTGTTTAACCTCTCAAGAAAAACTCTTCTTTTATTAGTAGAACTAATTACATAATTAATTTGCTTGATCTTTATTTTCTTTAAAAATGGTTTTCCAAGGTTATATGGCCATAATTGAACTACAACCGTTTGATAAATTCACTTAAAATTCCAACCAAAATTTGGAGATGTCATGTGATGTTTTTAAATCACTTTTATGCAAAAATATCTTTTATTCATGTAATATTTTGAGCTCTGCATCAATTTTTCTTCTCTGGTCCAGAGTGCAATTTTGCACTGCAACCCATTTAAATATTTCCTTCTGGCCTCCACCAAAATTATGGGATGTTGGTAGTAGAATATGATTCAACTTTATGCAAAAACCTAGTGCTGTTCTTTGAAAATTTTGAGTGAATCAACCTCTTTTCCATTCTGGTCCAGCCTTGTGATTTCTACTGCAACCCTATTTATTTTTGCTCCAGTAACCTTGTGCCTTCTCCTACTTGTAGACAGCCCTACGAAACCCCTAAGTCCAGGAGCTTGCACCCATTTGAATATTTTTGGTTCATGAAATAATGCCATTTATCTCCTGTCCAGAATTGTAGTTTTGCAAAACTTGCACTAACAAGTTTGTGCTTTTCACAAACTAACCTCACCACTCTCTCTTTCATCTAAAGAGACCCCACTCTGGAAGTTTTGGCCACTCCAAGAAATGCCTAGGTGCCTGTGGCATTTTGTCAAACACCTAGAGTGCATGAACAGCTTTGACATGAATTTTGTCATTGCACTGTGAACTTGCACCTCTGATCAAACTAACCTGTCCACTAAGCCTCTAGATGACTTTAACCTAGGTCTGTTAAACCCCAACCTCACCCGAGACCTCTAGCATGCCCTGGCATTTTGTCGAGCACGTTCCGTGCGTGCTCTGGGCGCGAGCAAAGCACGCGTTTTGCACGTGCCGCGCCCGAGCCGCCGTGTCGCGCCCCTGGGTTTGGCCCGCTCTACAGAGCCGTGCCACACGCTCCCCTTCTCACCGCAACGCGCCAAGAGGCCCTCGCCACGGCTCCGGCAAGCCAGGAGCTAGCCGCCACGGCCGCCCAACAGCCCCTGCTCATGTCGGCGCCGCCCGAGCCTCTCCCTCTCCCGCTCGCCACCTGCCCCCTGGAACAGCGCAAGCTCATCCACAAGCGTGTCCACTAGCGCTCGTCGCCGCCACGACGCCCTAGCTACAGAATGGCGGTCGCCGGCGACCTTATCCACGGCCACCATCGGAACCAACCCCGATCGCCTATTTAAGGAGCCCCGAGATCGTCTCCGCACGCAGGCAGTCCCAAGCCATCTCCCTAGGACCCCCATTGGCAGCCAATCGACCCGGGGAGGTCTCCTTCCCCATCTCCGGCAACCACGGCCGCCGCCACTGCCTCGTTCATTCCGGCACCACTAGGGCCTCCCCCTTTCCGTTCTCTTCACCAAGAACTTCCTCTTCCTCCCGTGAACCATCCCCCCTGCTCGATTTTGATCGGGACTCACCGCGGGAGAAAAATCACTTTGCCCGACGGCCACCTTCCGCCGTGAAGCTCGCCGCCGGCAGCTCCGTCCACCCCCGAGACCGTAACGACTACCGGAGTGACCGTCTCGATCCCCTGAGCCCGCGGGTGACCTCCGTTTCCCGAACGATGCCGCCGTTCACCGGGGAGCATCGCCGGAGTCCCGCCTCCTCTCGGGGCAGAACTAGAGGAGGGAGGTCGACTAGTCAAACCTGACCAGTGGGTCCCCCGGGCCCACTGTCAGTGACTCACGTGCCGCCCACGCTGGATAAGTGGAGGCGTAAAGGCTCAAGTACGTCTCCTCTGTGCGAAAGCGTAATTCCATTCGAACCGTTTTCTTTTCTGGATTTTCTTTTAAAAACAGATTTTGACCAGAGCTTTGACTGTCTATAACTTTTTAAATATAACTCCAAATGAATTGATTCTTTTTCCTACATCTCTCAAATTCTGTCTAGTTTATTTTAAGATTTATTTGAAAATTTTCCAAACAACTTTTTTGTACTGTTTTTGAAATATGTGTTATTTACATATTTTTGAAAATAGGATTTTTGAAGAGAAGAAAGCTTTCAAAAGATTTGGAGTGCACCATTCCTTTCCACACCATGAAGGCAAGCATCTTGAACCCTGGCATAATATTTTTGATGTGTTGGTTGACACGATTATAACACCACCTTATTTCGGAGAACTCGTTATTTTATGTGATGATGCGATCATTTGCATGAATGCATATTAGTGATTTCCTCGCTGTTGGAAATGAATATACTTGTGATGGTAAGCATCCTCATGTGCCTTGCATGCATGCCGGAAAGGAATCCGGGAAAGCCTCTGCCTTGGGTAGGAGTGAGCTTGTCGCCGGTCCCCGTCGGGACGGTTATGTCCGGTATGGCATAGTAAGGTATAATGGGTGGTGATTTCGTCGGTTGAAATATATTTGATATACATGTCATGCAGGGAACTCATAAGCCTCCTGAGTCGGCCATAGATCGAGTCTTGTTCCGGTAACCCCCATACTTGTTTCGTACTGCCACTGGTCCCTACCGTAGGTGGGGGTATGGTTCAGTAAGTTGTTAACCCTTGTCTTGGCACACACCGTACAGAGAGGCCATGGTGGAAGATACCGGTTGTAGCCGGTAGGCATGCCACCTGGTTCGGGGGCATGGGTGTATCCGGTTGGGACCGAGAGGGGGCACCCCTTAGAGCGCGCGATAGAAATTTGATCCCATGCTACGCGAGGTTGTAGCCTCCCCACTTAGAGTTTTGCTTAACAGGTGTCATGGGTGATTCCAGACACGAGTAAAAGCTGGTGTGTGCAAGTCAGGTGTGTTTCAATTAAAAGACCGTAGACGGAATTAGTCCGATGGACTAAAGGAATCCGTTACTCGTGGGTAAAGAGTACACTCTCTGCAGAGATATTAAACCTATTCGAATAGCCGTGTCCATGGTTAAGGATTACAGTCTGGGATGGGTCAAGTGTCGGTCTTAGTGTCGGTCCTCGGAGGAGAAACCACTAAACTCGAATATTGATGATGACATGTGATATATGATGGTTATGATTGTTATCATTATGGACTAACCGTTTGCATTGTTTGAAATAATGAATATCCCTGGGACGGTACCACCTCCTGGATATTTACTATGATTATAAGCCCTTTATGCGGCGTCGCTCAGACGCCCGACTATGGCATGTTCGTTATTTCATTTTCATATAAGCCCTTTATGTGGCGTCGCTCAGACGCCCGACTGTGGCATGTTTGTTATTCCATTTTCTCATAAGCCCTTTATGTGGCGTCGCTCAGACACCCAACTGAGGCATGTCTGTTATTTCATTTTCTCATAAGCCCTTTATGTGGCGTCACTCAGACGCCCGACTGTGGCATGCTTGTTATTTTATTTACTTTATAAGCCCCTTACGTGGTGTCGCTAAGACGCCCGACTGAGGCATGCTCACTTTTACTATCCTTTCGAGACGTCGCTTCAGACATCCGATCGGTGCATTTTATTTCTATTCTGCCATTGCATATTCCGGTTGCATATAAATAACCTGCTTGCATGCATCAAGATTTTATTTATGACTGACGATGTGATCATAGAATATTTCAGTGTATGTTGATCAATTATATTATACCCGTGTTCTTAATGTTTGCGAGTACATTCAAAGTACTCACTGGCTTGTCCCTGGCTATTGTCTTGGCCAGATTGCTTGCTTGGAGAGGAGCGTGGCGATGACAGCCTCGGGACCTAAGCAACGGTGATAGCAGCCTCGCGAAGATAGGAGTTAACCTGGTCAGCTGTTCCTATGGGAAATGGAGTCCCATAGACCATGGTGATCCACAAACCGCTTCTGCCCTCAACCACTAGAAACCATTTGATGTACTCATAGGCCACAATGGTCTTGTACTACATATTTTGCACTTTTGCTTGGAATTTCTGTAACAAGTCGGTGCCTCATCAGCTAACAGTAATCCTGGGGCTGGTGAGCACAACGGCCCTTTTCTGGAAATTAGAACCCGGAAAACCGGTCGCGACAGCATATAGTTTTATACAGACTTGCGGTGAAGCCTGTATTTACAAGAAAGTGAGTGGGACCACTACAACATTTCTGATAAGTATATGTGAATGACATATTGTTGATCGGAGATAATGTAGAATTATTCTGCAAAGCATAAAGGAATGTTTGAAAGGAGTTTTTCAAAGAAAGACCTCGGTGAAGATGCTTACATATTGAGCATCAAGATCTATAGAGATAGATCAAGACGTTTGATAAGTTTTTCAATGAGTACATACCTTGACAAGATTTTTCAAAATGGAACAGTCAAAGAAGGAGTTCTTGCCTGTGTTACAAGGTGTGAAGTTGAGTAAGACTCAAAACCCGACCACGGCAGAAGATAGAGAGAGAATGAAAGTCATTCCCTATGCCTCAGCCATAGGTTCTATAAAGTATGCCATGCTGTGTACCAGACCTATTGTATACCCTACCCTGAGTTTGGAAAGGGAGTACAATAGTGATCTAGGAGTAGATCACTGGACATTGGTCAAAATTACCCTTAGTGGAATAATGATATGTTTCTCGATTATGGAGGTGACAAAAGGTTCGTCGTAAAGGGTTACGTCGATGTAAGTTTTGACACTGATCCAGATGACTCAAAGTCTCAATCTGGATACATATTGAAAGTGGGAGCAATTAGCTAGAGTAGCTTAGTGCAGAGCATTGTTGACATAGAAATTTGCAAAATACATACAGATCCGAATGTAGCAGACCCGTTGACTAAACTTCCCTCACAAGCAAAACATGATCACACCTTAGTACTCTTTGGGTATTAATCACATAGCAATGTGAACTAGATTATTGACTCTAGTAAACCCTTTGGGTGTTGGTCACATGACAATGTGAACTATGGGTGTTAATCACATGGTGATGTGAACTATTGCTGTTAAATCACATGGCGATGTGAACTAGATTATTGACTCTAGTGCAAGTGGGAGACTGAAGGAAATATGCCCTAGAGGCAATAATAAAGTTATTATTTATTTCCTTATATCATGATAAATGTTTATTATTCATGCTATAATTGTATTAACCGGAAACATAATACATGTGTGAATACATAGACAAACAGTATGTCACTAGTATGCCTCTACTTGACTAGCTCGTTGAATCAAAGATGGTTAAGTTTCCTAGCCATAGACATGAGTTGTCATTGATTAAGGAGATCACATCATTAGAGAATGATGTGATTGACTTGACCCATTCCGTTAGCATAGCACTTGATCGTTTAGTTTGTTGTATTGCTTTCTTCATGACTAATACATGTTCCTATGACTATGAGATTATGCAACTCCCGTTTACCGGAGGAACACTTTGTGTGCTACCAAACGTCACAACGTAACTGGGTGATTATAAAGGTGCTCTACAGGTGTCTCCGAAGGTACTTGTTGGGTTGGCGTATTTTGAGATTAGGATTTGTCACTCCGATTGTCGGAGAGGTATCTCTGGGCCCTCTCGGTAATGCACATCACATAAGCCTTGCAAGCATTGCAACTAATGAGTTAGTTGTGAGATGATGTATTACAAAACGAGTAAAGAGACTTGTCGGTAACGAGATTGAACTAGGTATTGAGATACCGACGATTGAATCTAGGGAAAGTAACATACCGATGACAAAGGGAACAAAGTATGTTGTTATGCGGTCTAACCGATAAAGATCTTCGTAGAATATGTGGGAGCCAATATGAGCATCCAGGTTCCGCTATTGGTTATTGACCGGAGACATGTCTCGGTCATGTCTACATTGTTTCGAACCCGTAGGGTCCGCACGCTTAACGTTACGATGACAGTTTCATTATGAGTTTATATATTTTGATGTACCAAAGTTTGTTCGGAGTCCCAGATGTGATCACGGACATGATGAGGAGTCTCGAAATGGTCGAGACATAAAGATTGATATATTGGACGGCTATATTCGGACACCGGAAGTGTTCCGGGTGATTTCGGAGAAAACCGGAGTGCCGGAGGGTTATCGGAACCCCCCGGGAGAAGTAATGGGCCTTATGGGCCCTAGTGGAGAGAGAGAGGGGCGGCCAGGGTGGGCCGCGCGCCCCCTCCCCCTCTGGCCCGAATTGGACTAGGAGAGGGGGGGGGGTGCCCCCCTTTCCTTATCCCTCTCCCCCTTCCTTTCCCCCTCCTAGTAGGAGTAGGAAAGAGGTGAGTCCTACTCCTCCTCCTTGGCGCGCCCCAAGGGCCGGCCGACCTCCCCCCTTGCTCCTTTATATACGAGGGCAGGGGGGCACCTCTAGACACAGAAGTTGATCTTCGTGACCGTTCTCTTAGCCGTGTGCGGTTCCCCCCTCCACCATAATCCTCGATAATATTGTAGCGGTGCTTAGGCGAAGCCCTGCGACAGTAGAACATCAAGATCATCACCACGCCGTCGTGCTGACGGAACTCTTCCCCGACACTTTGCTGGATCGGAGTCCGGGGATCGTCATCGAGATGAACGTGTGCTAGAACTCAGAGGTGCCGTAGTTTCGGTGCTTGATCGGTCGGGCCGTGAAGACGTACGACTACATCAACCGCGTTGTCATAACGCTTCCGCTGTCGGTCTACGAGGGTACGTAGACAGCACTCTCCCCTCTCGTTGCTATGCATCACCATGTTCTTGCGTGTGCGTAGGAATTTTTTTGAAATTACTACGTTCCCCAACAGGAAGCCCACGCAGGCTGGCCGAGCATAGCCTTAACATTCTAAAGGGGTTCAAGCCGGTCAAGCAGACTCTTTGGTGTTTCTCTGAGCCTAAGCTACAAGCCATGGGAGAAGAGCTATCCAAGTTACTCGAGGCCGGATTCATTAGAGAAATAAAACATCCAGACTAGCTAGCAAACCTGGTGATGGTACCAAAGAAGGAAAAATCCTGGCGCCTATGTGTCGATTTCAAGGACCTTAACAAGGCTTGCCCGAAGGATCCCTTCCCCTTCCCCTTTATCGATCAAATTATCGACGCTACCGCAAGACACGACTCATTGTGCTTCCTGGACGCATACTCCGGATACCATCAAATTAAGATGGCGGAGCCCGATCAAGCCGCAATGGCATTCATCACTCCATACAGCCCCTTCTGTTTTAACACCATGCCTTTCGGGCTCAAAAACGCTGGTGCAACCTATCAACGCATGATTTAGACATGCCTGGAAACACAAATCGGCAAAACAGTGGAGGCATACGTAGACGATGTGCTCATTAAAACAAGACACGTTGAATCCTTAATAGACCACTAGAGGCTCACGTTCGACAATCTCCGAACATATGACATCAAGCTCAATCCAGAAAAATGCGTTTTCGGCATGCCCGCCGGAAAGCTCTTGGGCTTCATCGTCTCCAATAGAGGAATTGAAGCAAATCCGACTAAAATCCGAACTTTGTCACAGTTAGCTATCCCAACAGACCTCAAGCAAATCCAAAAGTTAACTGGATGCGTGGCTGCCTTAAGCCGCTTTATCTCCTGATTAGGAGAAAAGGCACTACCTCTTTATCGCCTTCTTCGATGCACCGAACACTTCGAGTGGACGCATGCGGCCACGGCCGGATTGGAAGAAATAAAGGCCATATTGGCCACCAACCCAATCTTGGCCGCGCCAAATGTCGGCGAACCAATGCTGTTAAATATAGCGGCAACACACCAAGTTGTAAGCGCAGTGCTCGTCGTCGAACGAGAGACAGACAGGCATAAGTTCCCGCTTCAAAAGCCGGTATACTACGTATTCATGATAACCCACAAGTATAGGGGATCGCAACAGCTTTCGAGGGTAGAGTATTCAACCCAAATTTATTGATTCGACACAAGGGGAGCCAAAGAATATTCTCAAGTATTAGCAGCTGAGTTGTCAATTCAACCACACCTGGAAACTTAGTATCTGCAGCAAAGTGTTTAGTAGGAAAGTAATATGATAGTGGTGGTAGCGACAACAAAAGTAAAGACAACAAAAGTAATGTTTTTGGTATTTTGTAGTGATTGTAACAGTAGCAGTGGGAAGTAAATACGCGAGAACCAGTATATGGAAAACTCATAGGCACCGGATCAGTGATGGATAATTATGCCTGATGCGGTTCATCATGTAGCAGTCATAACATAGGGTGACACAGAACCAGCTCCAATTCATCAATGTAATGTAGGCATGTATTCCATATATAGTCATACGTGCTTATGGAAAAGAACTTGCATGACATCTTTTGTCCTACCCTCCCGTGGCAGCGGGGTCCTATTGGAAACTAAGGGATATAAAGGCCTCCTTTTAATAGAGAACTGGAACAAAGCATTAGCACATAGTGAATACATGAACTCCTCAAACTATGGTCATCACCGGGAGTGGTCCCGATTATTGTCACTTCGGGGTTGCCGGATCATAACACATAGTAGGTGACTATAGACTTGCAAGATAGGATCAAGAACTCACATATATTCATGAAAACATAATAGGTTCAGATCTGAAATCATGGCACCCGGGCCCTAGTGACAAGCATTAAGCATAGCAAAGTCATAGCAACATCAATCTCAGAACATAGTGGATACTAGGGATCAAACCCTAACAAAACTAACTCAATTACATGATAAATCTTATCCAACCCATCACCGTCCAGCAAGCCTACGATGGAATTACTCATGCACGGCGGTGAGCATCATGAAATTGGTGATGGAGGATGGTTGATGATGACGACGGCGACGAATCCCCCTCTCCGGAGCCCCGAACGGACTCCAGATCAGCCCTCCCGAGAGGTTTTAGGGCTTGGCGGCGGCTCCGTATCGTAAAACGCGATGATTTCTTCTCTCTGATTTTTTTCTCTCCGAAAGCAAATATATAGAGTTGGAGTTGGCGTCGGAGGGCATCCAAGGGGCCCACGAGGTAGGGGGGCGTGCCCTAGGGGGGGCGCCCCCCACCCTCATGAGAAGGGTGTGGGCCCCCTGGTCTTCATCTTTGGCAAGGATTTTTTATTATTTTTTTCTAAGATGTTTCGTGGAGTTTCAGGTCATTCCAAGAATATTTGTTTTCTGCACATAAAACAACACCATGGTAATTCTGCTGAAAACAGCGTCAGTCCGGGTTAGTTCCATTCAAATCATACAAGTTAGAGTCCAAAACAAGGGCAAAAGTGTTTGGAAAAGTAGATACGACGGAGACGTATCAACTCCCCCAAGATTAAACCCTTGCTTGCCCTCAAGCAATTCAGTTGACAAACTGAAAGAAAGAAAAACTTTTACAAACTCTGTTTGCTCTTGTTGTTGTAACTATGTCAAGCCAGCATTCAAGTTTTCAGCATAGATCATAACTAACCACATTTGCAATAATTCTCAGGTCTCACAATTACTCATATCAATAGCATAATCAACTAGCAAGTCATAATAATAAATCTCGGATGACGACACTTTCTCAAAACAATCATAATATGATATAACAAGATGGTATCTCGCTAGCCCTTTCTGAGACCGCAAAACATAAATGCAGAGCACCTTTAAAGATCAAGGACTGACTAGACATTGTAATTCATGGTAAAAGAGATCCAATCATAGTCATACCAAATATAAATTAACAGTGATGAATGCAAATGACAGCTGTGCTCTCCAGCTAGTGCTTTTTAATAAGAGGGTGATGACTCAACATAAAAGTAAATGGATAGGCCCTTCGCAGAGGGAAGCAAGGATTTGTAGAGGTGCCAGAGCTCGGTTTTGAAATAGAGATAGATTGTATTTTGAGCGGTATACTTTCATTGTCAACGTAACAACTAAGAGATGGCGATATCTTCCATGCTAAACACATTATAGGAGGTTCCCAAACAGAATGGTAAAGTTTATACTCCCCCTCCACCAACAAGCATCAATCCATGGCTTGCTCGAAAAAACGAGTGCCTCCAACATACATCAGGTCCCAGGGGGAGTTTTGTTTGCAATTAATTTTGATTTAGTTTGCATAAAGCATGGGACTGGGCATCCCGGTGACCAGCCATTTTCTCGTGAGTGAGGAGCGGAGTCCACTCCTCTTGAGAATAACCCACCTAACACGGAAGATAAGGACAGCCTTGGTTGATACATGAGCTATTTGAGCATACAAAACATAATGTTTATTTGAAGGTTTAGAGTTTGGCATATACAAATTTACTTGGAATGGCAGGTAGATACCGCATATAGGAAGGTATGGTGGACTCATCTGGAATAACTTTGGGGTTTAAGGGATTGGATGCACAAGCAGTATTCCCGCTTAGTACAAGTGAAGGCTAGCAAAAGACTGGGAAGCGACCAACCAGAGAGCGACAACAGTCATGTACATGCATTAAAATTAATAAACATTGGATGCAAGCATGAGTAGGATATAATCCACCATGAACATAAATATCGTGAAGGCTATGTTGATTTTGTTTCAACTACATGCGTGAACATGCGCCAAGTCAAGTCTCTTAAATCATTCAAAGGAGGATACCACCCCATCATACCACATCATAATCATCTCAATAGCATGTTGGCACACAAGGTAAACCATTATAACTCATAGCTAATCAAGCATGGCACAAGCAACTATGATCTCTAGTTGTCATTGCAAACATGTTTATTCATAATAAGCTGAATCAAGAATGAGGGACTCATCATATTTACAAAAACAAAAGAGGTCGAGTTCATACCAGCTTTTCTCATCTCAGTCAGTCCATCATATATCATCATAATTGCCTTTCACTTGCACGACCGAACGGTGTGAATAATAATAAGAGTGCACGTGCATTGGACTAAGCTGGAATCTGTGAGCATTCAATAAACAGGAGAAGACAAGGCAATATGGGCTCTTGGTTAAATCAACAATAATGCATATAAGAGCCACTTCAACAATTTAATTATGGTCTTCTCCTACTGACCCCCAAAGAAAAGAAATAAAACTATTTACACGGGAAAGCTCCCAACAAGCAAAAGAAGAACGGGAAATATTTTTGGGTTTTCTTTTTAATTATTACTACTACAGCAGAAAAATAAACTACTACTATTTTTTTGGTTTTCTTAAGGTTTAACAAACACACAAGAAGAAAGCAGGAAAAAGAAAATAAACTAGCATGGATATTACAGTGAAAAAGTATGAGCACCAACATCTAGCAATGAGTGCGTGTGAACATAAATGTAATATCGGTGAGAAATACGTACTCCCCCAAGATTAGGCTTTTGGTTTAAGTTGGTCTATGGCCACGGCTGGCCTGGCAGATATCCATAATAATAGTTGTTGGGGTCGTACTGTGATGAGGAAGAATAGTTGGGATCATACTGATGTGCAGCGGTTATCGCCTGCTGAGCTGCAGCGTGGAGTCGAGCTGCCTCCGCTCTCCTCTCATACTCTTCTGCCTCCTCTCTGGTAATAACATATCTTCCTTTTATCTGTGAATCAAAGAAGGCAGGAGCAGGGAGAGTAATACGTAAAACACGTTGTTTATCAAAAATTAAACGATATAAGAGAGGTGATTCAAGCCTCTCGACAAACTGGTGCGAAGCCATAGAGTCATAATCTAAATATGCAGGAGGCAACTCCATATCACCCTCATGAATGTCTATCTCAAGAAAACGAGCTAAGAGGGTTGCATAAATTCCTCCAAAGAAATCTCCATTATGTCTATTATGATGCAACCTACGAGCTACAATGGCTCCCATATGATAAGATTGGTCTCGTAACACAGCACTCCTAAGAATGCTAAGATTAGGGACACACATGTGACATGCTTCATCCTTAGCATTTATGCATCTACCAATGAAGAGAGCAAAATAATGTATAGCAGGAAAGTGAATGCTCCCTATGGTAACCTGCGTTATATCTCTAGATTCCCCCACAGTTATACTAGCAAGAAAGTTTCTAAATTCAGATTTAGGGGGATCTCTAACACTACCCCATGATGGAAGTTCGCAAGAAGAAGTGAAATCCTCTAGGTCCATGGTATAAGATTTGTCATAAAGATCAAACATGACTGAAGGAGAATTACGTGAAGATGAATACTCAAACCTCCTCACAAATGAACTTGTGAGATCATGATACTGGGGGCATTTGTTAGCCTCAAAATCTTCAAGACCGGCATTGCGCAAATATGCTTTGAATTCTTCTTTAATTCCCGCACGGTCCATAAAATTTTCCGACGGCCATTCGCAAGGCCGTACTGGAGCGTCTCTTGGTGGATCCTCGTCAGCATCGTGCATAGCAATCTTGGGTCCTTGCTTCTTAGAGGAACCACCTTGGAACATCTTCCTAAGCATATTGTTTTTCTCTGAAAAATTCTGAAATTTTTAGTAACTTCAAACAAAAGTAAACCAAGTTCAATAATATTGATAGCAACTACTCCTACAAGTGCCTAGAGCCTATATCAAGCATTAGAACTACTTGGAACCATATGAATTTGACATGCAAGCTCAAGAACATGGTCACCTATGCAGCACAAATTTGCAAAGAATAAAGCACTAGAACAAAAACTAATTGGACCAATGGAGGAGTCACATACCAAGGAACAATCTCCCCAAGCAGTTTTGCGAGAGGTGCTTTGAGCAAGGAGATCGAAAATCACAGCAAAAGTAGCTGGAACTCGTGCTTGAGTTGGTTTTTCGGGTTTGTGTGAGATAGAGGAAGAAGATGGATGCTGAGATAAGTGGAGGAGGGCCATCGTGGGCCCACGAGGCAGGGGGCGCGCCCTATAGGGGGGGGGCACGCCCACCACCCTCGTGGCCAGGTGGCAGCTCCTCCCGCAGTAATTTTTGCACAGTAAATCCTCAAATATTCCCAAAAAAATCATATTAAATTGGCATGGCATTCTGAGGACTTTTATTTTTGGGATATTTTTATATTGCACGGATAAGTCAGGAAACAGACAGAAAAATACTACTTTTACTTTATTTAATCTAATTAACAGAAAATATAGAGAGGGTACAGAAGGTTGTGCTTCTAGTTTCATCCATCTCATGCTCATCAAAAGAATCCACTAACAAGGTTGATCAAGTCTTGTTAACAAACTCATTCCGATAATCATGAAACCGGAGAAATTTCGAATAACACTAAGTTACCTCAACGGGGATATGCGCATCCCCAATAATAAGAATATCATATTTCTTCTTGACAGTAGGAAGAGGAAATTCAAAACCTCCAATTAGAATCGATGGAATTTTTCCAATGGAGTTGATACTATGAACTTGAGGTTGTTTCCTCGGAAAGTGTACCGTATGCTCATTACCATTAACATGAAAAGTGACATTGCCTTTGTTGCAATCATTAACAGCCCCTGCAGTATTAATAAAAGGTCTTCCAAGAATAATAGACATACTATCATCCTTGGGAATATCAAGAATAACAAAGTCCATTAAAATAGTAACGTTTGCAACCACAACAGGCACATCCTCACAAATACCGACAGGTATAGCAGTTCATTTATCAGCCATTTGCAAAGATATTTCAGTAGGTGTCAGCTTATTCAAGTCAAGTCTACGATATAAAGAGAGAGGCATAACACTAACACCGGCTCCAAGATCACATAAAGCAGTTTTAATATAATTTCTTTTAATGGAGCAAGGTATAGTAGGTACTCCGAGGTCTCCAAGTTTCTTTGGTATTCCACCCTTAAAAGTATAATTAGCAAACATGGTGGAAATCTCAGCTTCCGGTATCTTTCTTTTATTAGTAATGATATCCTTCATATATTTAGCATAGGGATTTGTTTTGAGCACATCAGTTAATCGCATACGCAAAAAGATAGGCCCAATCATTTCAGCAAAACGCTCAAAATCCTCATCATCCTTTTTCTTGGATAGTTTCGGAGGAAAAGGCATGGGTTTCTGAACCCAAGGTTCCCTTTCTTTACCATGTTTCCTAGCAACAAAGTCTCTTTTATCATAACGTTGATTCTTTGATTGTGGGTTATCAAGATCAATAGCAGGTTCAATTTCTACATCATTATCATTACTAGGTTGAGCATCATCATGAACATCATCATTAATATTTTTACTAGGTTCATGTTCATTACCAGATTGTGTTTCAGCATTAGACATAGAAATATCATTTGGATTATCAGGTGGTTCAGCAATTGGTTCACTAGAAATTTGCACAGTTCTATCATTTTTCTTCTTCTTCTTTTTAGAAGAACTAGGAACATCAATATTATTTCTTTGAGAATCTTGCTCGATTCTCTTAGGGTGGCCTTCAGGATACAAAGGTTCCTGAGTCATTCTACCAGTTCTAGTAGCCACTCTAACAGCATAATCATTTTTCTTACTATTCATTTCATCAAGCACTTCTTTTTGAGCCTTAAGTACTTGTTCTACTTGAGTGGTAACCATAGAAGCATGTTTGCTAACAAGTTTAAGTTCACCTTTAATATCAGCCATATAATCACCCAAGCGTCTAATCATATAAGCATTTTCTTTTAATTGTCTACCAAAATAAGCATTGAAGTCGTCTTTCTTAAACATAAAGTTATCAAACTCATCCAAGCACTGACTAGCAATTTTAGTAGGAGGGACTTTAGCTTTATCATATCTATATAGAGAATTTACCTTTACTACCTGTGTCGGGATATCGAGATCAGGAGGTTCTTCAGTAAATAAAGAATTAAGATCATATGTTTCTTCAACAGGCGGTGAATTAAGACCATGTATGTCTTCAATAGGAGGTAAATTCTTAACGTCTTCAGCTTTAATACCTTTTTCTTTCATAGATTTCTTTGCCTCTTGCATATCTTCGGGACTAAGAAATAAAACACCTCTCTTCTTCGGAGTTGCTTTAGGAATAGGCTCAGTAATTGGAGCAGGAGTTGGCTCAGGAGCTGGCTCAGGAGGTGCCCAATTATTTTCATTTGTCAACATATTATTCAATAGGATTTCAGCTTCATCCGGTGTTCTTTCCCTGAAAAGAGAACAAGCACAACTATCCAGGTAATCTCTGGAAGCATCGGTTAGTCCATTATAAAAGATATCAAATATTTCAGGTTTCTTAAGAGGATGATCAGGAAAAGCGTTAAGTAACTTTAGAAGCCTCCCCCAAGCTTGTGGGAGACTCTCTTCTTTAATTTGCACGAAGTTGTATATTTCCCTCAAAGCAGCTTGTTTCTTATGAGCAGGGAAATATTTAGCAGAGAAGTAGTAAATCATATCCTGGGGACTACGCACACAACCAGGATCAAGAGAATTAAACCATATCTTAGCATCACCCTTTAATGAGAATGGAAATATTTTGAGTATATAAAAGTAACGCAATCTCTCATCATTAGTAAACAGGGCAGCTATATCATTTAACTTAGTAAGATGTGCCACAACAGTTTCAGATTCATAGCCATAAAACGGATCAGATTCAACCAAAGTAATTATATCAGGATCAACAAAGAATTCATAATCCTTATCAGGAACACAAATAGGTGAAGTAGCAAAAGCGGGGTCAGGTCTCATTTTATCTCTAAGTGATTCTTTGTTCCATTTAATTAATAACCTCTTAAGCTCATATCTATCTTTGCAAGCTAAAATAGAGGCAGAAGATTCCATATAAAAAAGATAGCCCTCAGGAATAACAGGCATATTTTCATCATCACTATCATCATCGTATTCAGATTCAATAATTTCTTTTTCTCTAGCCCTAGCAATTTGTTCATCAAGAAATTCACCAAGGGGCACAGTAGTATCAGGCATAGAAGTAGTTTCATCGTAAGTATCATGCATAGGAGAAGTGGCATCATCAATAACATGCGACATATCAGAACGAATAGCAGAAGCAGGTGTAGGTGTCGCTAGCTTACTCATAAAAGAAGGTGAATCAAGTGCAGAGCTAGATGGCAGTTGCTTACCTCCCCTCGTAGTTGAGGGATAGATCTTGGTTTTTGGATCTCTCAAGTTCTTCGTAGTGTCCAGCAGATATAAATCCCAAGTGACTCAAAGAATAGAGCTATGCTCCCCGGCAACAGCGCCAGAAATTTGTCTTGATAACCCACAAGTATAGGGGATCGCAACAGCTTTCGAGGGTAGAGTATTCAACCCAAATTTATTGATTCGACACAAGGGGAGCCAAAGAATATTCTCAAGTATTAGTAGCTGAGTTGTCAATTCAACCACACCTGGAAACTTAGTATCTGCAGCAAAGTGTTTAGTAGCAAAGTAATATGATAGTGGTGGTAGCGACAACAAAAGTAATGTTTTTGGTATTTTGTAGTGATTGTAACAGTAGCAGTGGGAAAGTAAATACGCGAGAACCAGTATATGGAAAACTCATAGGCACCGGATCAGTGATGGATAATTATGCCTGATGCGGTTCATCATGTAATAGTCATAACATAGGGTGACACAGAACCAGCTCCAATTCATCAATGTAATGTAGGCATGTATTCCATATATAGTCATACGTGCTTATGGAAAAGAACTTGCATGACATCTTTTGTCCTACCCTCCCGTGGCAGCGGGGTCCTATTGGAAACTAAGGGATATAAAGGCCTCCTTTTAATAGAGAACCAGAACAAAGCATTAGCACATAGTGAATACATGAACTCCTCAAACTATGGTCATCACCGGGAGTGGTCCCGATTATTGTCACTTCGGGGTTGCCGGATCATAACACATAGTAGGTGACTATAGACTTGCAAGATAGGATCAAGAACTCACATATATTCATGAAAACATAATAGGTTCAGATCTGAAATCATGGCACTCGGGCCCTAGTGACAAGCATTAAGCATAGCAAAGTCATAGCAACATCAATCTCAGAACATAGTGGATACTAGGGATCAAACCCTAACAAAACTAACTCAATTACATGATAAATCTTATCCAACCCATCACCGTCCAGCAAGCCTACGATGGAATTACTCATGCACGGCGGTGAGCATCATGAAATTGGTGATGGAGGATGGTTGATGATGGCGACGGCGACAAATCCCCCTCTCCGGAGCCCCGAACGGACTCCAGATCAGCCCTCCCGGGAGGTTTTAGGGCTTGGCGGCGGCTCCGTATCGTAAAACGCGATGATTTCTTCTCTCTGATTTTTTCTCTCCGAAAGCAAATATATAGAGTTGGAGTTGGCGTCGGAGGGCATCCAGGGGGCCCACGAGGTAGGGGGGCACGCCCTAGGGGGGCGCCCCCACCCTTGTGAGAAGGGTGTGGGCCCCCTGGTCTTCATCTTTGGCGAGGATTTTTTATTATTTTTTCTAAGATGTTCCGTGGAGTTTCAGGTCATTCCGAGAATATTTGTTTTCTGCACATAAAACAACACCATGGTAATTCTGCTGAAAACAGCGTCAGTCCGGGTTAGTTCCTTTCAAATCATACAAGTTAGAGTCCAAAACAATGGCAAAAGTGTTTGGAAAAGTAGATACGATGGAGACGTATCACTCCACCGTCCTCACTCCTTGAAAATCACGGTACCCACATTATCAAAAGATAGCATAAGCGGTCTTCACGGCATCCCGGAAACTACGACACTACTTTCAAGAGTGTTCAATTACGGTGGCCTCCTAAATACCACTCAACGACATAATAAATAACCGCGATGCCACGGGCCGGATTGCTAAATGGGCTATCGAGCTCCTACCGTTCGACATAACATATAAACCACGGTGAGCCATTAAGTCACAAGTACTGGCTGATTTCGTCGCCGAATGGACGGAAGCTGAACTCCCTAAAGAGTACGGCGCGTACTCCAATTGGATCATGCACTTTGACGGCTCTAAGATGCTGGCTGGTCTGGGGGCAGGCGTCGTCCTGACATCCCCCACCAGAGATACAGCCCAATACATACTCCAAATATTCTACATAGGCTCCAACAATGCACCAGAATATGAGGCCCTGTTGCATGGTCTCCGGATGGAAGTCTCCATGGGCATTCAACACCTAGTGGTGCGGGGGGATTCGAACCTCGCAATATCTCAAATAAATGGGGACTTTGACGCCAAGGACCCAAAAATGGCGGCCTACCACAACGCCGTCCTCAAAATGTTAGCTCGGTTCGAGGGCCTCGAATTCCACCATGTGGTCCAAGAAAACAATCAAGCGGCGGATATCCTCGCCCACATCGGCGCTAAGCGCGACCCTGTCCCACCTAATATCTTCTTGGAAAGTCTGTTTAAGCCATCTGTGGTGTGGGATGGGGAGACCGGCAATAACAGTACGGATCCAGCCATAACACCAAGCCCTGAACACTCTGACGTAGTCGGAGGCTCTGCCACCGAAATAACACCTTCGGCCCACGTGATTATGGCTGTCATCGCCCCGTGGACAGAACCCTTCTTGGCTTACCTAACTAGGCAAGAACTCCCTGATGACCCGAACAAGGCACGTTGCATTGTGCGGCAGTCTAAAGCCTACAAGGTCCACGAGGGAGAGCTTTATAAGAACAGCGCTACCAGAGTACTTCAAAGGTGCATCTCCGAAGAGGAAGGACGACAACTTTTGGTAGAAATTCATGCTGGACTTGGCGGCCACCACGCCACAGCTCGGGCCCTTGTAAGCAAGGCCTTCCGTACAGGTTTTTACTGGCTGACGACCCGAGCAAACACACAAGACCTCATTCAACGTTGCGTCGGTTGCCAGCTTTTTGCAAACCAAAGCCATATGCCACCTACCTCTCTCCAAACAATCCCCATTACTTGGCCCTTTGCGGTCTGGGGGCTTGATATGGTCGGACCCCTTAAAGGGGGAAGCCATAAAAAATACCTATTGGTCATGGTGAATAAATTCACCAAATGGATAGAAGCCAAACCAGTTAAAATGGCCGAGTCCCCCACAGCATCATCACCGATAACAGCCTGAACTTTACAGCCAACGATGTAAAAACTTGGTGCAACAACATGGGCATTAAGCTCGATTATGCCTCTGTCTATCACCCGCAAACTAACGGTCAAGTCGAGCGAGCAAATGTTCTTATCATGAGTGGCATTAAACCCAGATTAGTGCGATCCTTGAAGGAATCAGATACGCACTGGGTGGAGGAGCTTGACTCCATACTATGGGGGCTGCGGACCACGCCGAATCGCACTACCGGATACATACCATTCTTTATGGTGTACGGCGCAGAGACGGTATTGCCCTGCGACATCATTCATGACTCACCTCGAGTGTGCATGTACGAAGATAAAGAAGCCGAGCTTGATCGGCAGGACAGTTTGGATGCCCCGGAGGAGGAGCATGACGTGGCAAAAGCCCGCTCCGCATTCTATCAGCAACAGGCTCAGCGGTATCAAAGCAGAGAAGTACGGGCCAAAACTTATAACGTTGGCGAACTTGTTCTACGCCCACCAGAGAAGAAAAAGAACAAGCTCAAGACCAAATGGGAAGGTCCCTTCGTTATTGACAAAGTTCTGATCGGTGGAGCGTACCGTCTGCGGGATGCATCAGACAATCGACTCGAGCCAAACCCATGGAACGCAACCAGACTCTGAAGGTTCTACGCCTAGCGCCGGACTCTGTGTTCGTCTCCTTACCTCTGTCAATTTTTTATATATCCATTATTTGTCTTTTCTTTCTTTCTTCCCTTTTTCTTCACGGCCTTAAAAGGTTAAAATGTGTCTTGACAACACAATCTTGACATGCTAGGCATGCTCATTATACCTAGGGGCTTCCTATACAGAAGCATAATATAACCATGTTCCGGGCTCTATGCCCCCCGCAAATGTGTTATTCTTCCGCATGTACCTTTTCTTCGCCATTATATGCATCGATATGACTTAAGTTTTGGCCAAGCTAGGTTGCCTGGCTCTTGTGTTTATGCCCGACGTTCCCGTTAATTCGGCTAGGGCATAAGGGGAGCACCTCTGCGATTGTTACTGCCGGGTCAGCCGGATGTGTACCTCAGACTGGGTGAAGCCGAAAGCTAGCGTTCTTAAGGGAATATTCGGTCGGTGAACAAAAGATCACTTTTATTTAACTTGACACATGCCCCTAGATGTTTATAGCCTACGTCTCTTTTCGCAGTTCGGACATGCACATTAGGGCATGCGTACCCAGGGAAAGGAACCCTTAACGGAACTATTCTCCCTGGAAGTTGTTTCTTACTATCCATGTAATATAACATAGCTAGTTGGGTACTTGTCTGTTCAAGCACTTATGACCCGTACGCCTGTTTTCCATGCATCCCCGGTTTTTGCATAACCGAGCGTGTATTCGGATACACTCTGGACTATCGGGTCCAGAGGTCGAAGCGAAAAGGTCCGCCATGACAAATGATTTATAATCCGGCTAGGGACATTATACATGTCACTTGAAGTACACAGTCACTAAGACTGATTAATTTCTTCTTCTATACCATCCAACAGGCTGTCTAGCCTACAATCCTATTGGGAATACTTTGCAAGTAATTCTACTTGGTCATACACCAAACTGATGGGGATCTCATTCCCATCGGGCCCCACAGGTCCGACATCGGCCATGTGGTTTGGGTCAGCCTTGGTATATCGCATCTTCACCATAGCCCAGGCTTCCCTTGCACCTTGTCGGCAGGCCAATATCTTCCATAATCGGAAGCGCCGCCGCGCTCCCTTGAGCTTCTCTATAAGCTCCCCCATGCCTCCTGGCGGGGACGCGGATGGCCACAAGGCTTGGGCAATACCCTGCATCACCTGCCGAACTTGTTCGTGCAGTTGTGAGAGATCTGGTAGAAGATCACCTGCAGACCCAGGCATCTCCTCCGCGGGACGACCCATCAGCATACCTGCAGACATAACTCTGTTAGCCGACTTCTCCGCCAAACTCCTTCCAAAGTTCGTTCAAAGCACTTACTGAAAATGCCGCGTCGAAGCCGCTTATTCTCCTTCACGGAGTCCGCAAGCTGGGCTCGGACATCTTTTAGTTCCACGCCCAGCCAGATGTTGGCGTCCTGGAGATTATTTTTCTCCTGCCTGACTCGCGTAAGCATGCGCTCGCTAGCATTTAGCTGTCAGTCAGCACGTTCCGCATTCACCGGCACGGCCTCCGGATTCACTCCGGGGTCATCTGCAACATCTATTATCAGATTTGCATGCATGCCGCATACTATCTGGTACCTATATTCCTTGCAATGGAAACAAGTGTTACCAGAGGGGCCCTTCTCGGACTCCTTCAAGGTGGCAACAGCGGCCCCTAGCTGGGCCTTGCACTCTTCCAGCTCTTCAGACAATTGGGAATTCTTCTGTGTAAGAACCTGCACAAATAATGATCCTTAAATCAATCGCGTCAACTGTTTCAAGTCTCATGGGCTACTGATATATATAATCATCAAATTTTCTTACCCTTATATCCCTTACATACTGGTCTGTGGCTCTGGCTAGACCATTTTGAGCAGCACAGATGTACGCGTCTCCTGAGTTGAAGGCATCGAATGCCTCTTGGGAGAAACAAGCATCACGGAGTACGGCCCGACGACGCCTGTGATTCATGGCGCTCTCCACTTTGGAATTTGTAGCGGATAGTTTGTCTGCATCCTTTGTAGGAGGAGCATCCGGCGTTCGCCCCGTGTTAGCTTCCACCTCTATGTCCGGCCCTCGAGCCCGACTGGTGGAGGCGTGATCGGCAACCTCTCTGGATATAGTCCGCGAGCGTTTTTTCTACTAGGAAACATGGACGTCATTATATTTTAAGAAAGACGACAACCACGGAGCGAGGTTTTGTATCATACCTCTACGCCGACGTCTCGGTCCTGACCGCCTTCCTTTTTGGCCTACCCGGCTTCGGTGCCCCTTGTTGGCGAGTCACTGCGGGTTCGGCATGGCGTCCCGAAGGCCTTCCCTGTAAAACACCATATGTGTGCGGTAGGTGAAGTGCATAAAAGGGGATCCTTCTCGGAAGTTGGGACTCCGGTTTTTTCTTACATGTGATGCAGGGAGTAGCCCAGGATAGTCGGCCATGATGGCCACCATGGCGTCATCGCAACTCAATTGATAGAACGTCATGTCTATCAGCTCCACAAATATGTCCAGATCCTCTTCGAGTCTGGGATCGAGGGCCCGGTCAGGGTCCTCCGGTTGTGGAGGTGGGCTGCTGACCTCCCTTTCAGCTTTTCACAGTTCCTGCCATGAAATGGCAAGGTGAGTATTTACGACAATGAATGCAGGAAGGTTGGGAATAAAGAGTGACAACTCACCCAACTTGGAGGGTTGTACATGGATAATCCATCACGTGGCTTAATACGGGTGAACTCCTCTTCCTCTCCCTTGAACAACTCGGACAGGATTTTTGCCAGAGCAGCAGCGGAGTCCGGTCCCTTACGCCTGCAGCGGGTGGCATCATCTTCCCCGTTAAAGCACCACAGGGGGTGCCCTCGATATTGAAGTGGCTGCACCCCCCGAATTATGCATATTGACATAACCTCGGTTATTGTCAATCCTGATTGAGCCAGCACTTTAATCCGGTCCATCAGGTAAAGGACTTCTCCGTTGTCTTCCTCCTGGGGGCTCCGTGGGCGCCAGCTTCGGCGTTTCTTCAGAGGAGCATTGTTGAACTCGGGAAGACCCCTCCGAATAGGATTTGGAAGGGGGACGTCCTCCATGTGAAACCACTCCGAAGGCCAGTCTTCGGACGTCTTCTTCGGGGTACCGGACAGGTATCCGGTCCCGGCGATGCGCCATATTTCGGCTCCGCCCACTTGATATAGTGACCCCTCCTTTGTATGGGGCACAAGGCAGAATAGCCTCTTCCACAGCTCGAAATGAGCCTCGCAGCCCAGAAACAGCTCACAAAGGGCAACATAACCAACGATGTGTAATATGGAAGCGGGGGTAAAATTATGCAACTGGAGGCCGTAAAACTCCAGGAGCCCACGGAGGAACGGATGGATTGGAAATCCAAGTCCCCTTAGTAAATAAGGGACAAGGCATACCCGCTCCCCCTTGGAGGGATTGGGGAAGCTCTCCGCTTGCTCCCCGCCATTATAGGTGGCGAGCCCGGCTCGAACGGGGACCATATATGCTGGAGGGAGAAATCCCTGGGTCTATAACTCTACTAATTGGCTGTGCAGGACGGAACACTTCTCCCAGTCACCAGGCTTAGGGCTACGGGAGAGGGAGGAGGAGCTGTGATGGCCGGCCATGTTGGAATGGATTTTTCCGAGCGCGCTCCGATGGATACTCGCCGTGGGAGGATGGTGTGGTCTGGATCTAAGAATCCCCGTCCCTTTAATAGACAATTTATTTACATGGCTAGGGGGCGAATGTAAAAACGCCCTGGCTCCTCGCATTCGCTCGACACGTGGAAGATAGCCCTTATTGGGCGCAGAAGCCAAGAAGTGCAACATTTATGGGGAGCCGGACACTACTCAGAAGATATTCAGAATTTGGAGAAGAACCCACCTTGCAATGCCGAAAACAATCTGCGCGCCGGACTCATCGTCATTGAAGCCTAGTTCGGGGGCTACTGAGGGAGTCCTGGATTAGGGGGTCTCCGGACAGCCGGACTATATCCTTTGGCCGGACTGTTGGACTATGAAGATACAAGATTGAAGACTTCGTCCCGTGTCTAGATGGGACTCTCCTTGGCGTGGAAGGCAAGCTTGGCAATACGGATATGTAGATCTCCTTCCTTGTAACTGACTTTGTGTAACCCTAGCCCCCTCCGGTGTCTATATAAACCGGAGGGTTTAGTCCGTAGGACAACATACAATCATACCATAGGCTAGCTTCTAGGGTTTATCCTCTACGATATCGTGGTAGATCAACTCTTGTAATACTCATATCATCAAGATCAATCAAGCAGGACGTAGGGTATTACCTCCATCAAGAGGGCCCAAACCTGGGTAAACATCGTGTCCCCTGTCTCCTGTTACCATCCGCCTTAGACGCATAGTTTGGGACCCCCTACCCAAGATCCGCCAGTTTTGACACCGACAGCGGGGCCCTGCCCGTCAAGGCCGGGGGCACTGGTTTGGTCGAGGGCATCCACCGCCGCTTTGATCTCAAAGCGACTGAACGGCGCCACGAGGGGCGCGCCATCCACCCGCACAGAGCGGGCCTAAAGCCCATAAAGTGAAAACCGCCAGACGGGCCGGTGCGGCCAGGCCAGAAGGTTGGTGAAGAAGCCCAACAGCGCAGCGGCCTTGCCTGCATGGTCCACAACACGTGTCCCTTTGACTTCCAGGACGGGGATCGCGTTGCTACGACGACGGTGCGAGGCGGCGGCGTGGAAGAACTATGTGTTATCACCCCCCTCGCACACCGCACGTCGCTTCCCGCGCTGATGCCAGTGCTCACATTGCGGAGCATCGAGGCCGTAAGAGCCAGACGAGCATCACTCCGGAGCAACATTTCATCTGTAGACAAAGAGCGATTTTCTTCCCAAAAATCAAGAAACTCGATCAAAAACCGACAGTCATTATCAAAGGTGGGGTTGTACCGGTGACGCTTTTTCCATGCCTTGGAGGCAGACCTGAACGCTTTCTTTTTGGCAGAAAGAACGCCCCCGGCACCCGTGCCTCAAACCGAACTAGTCCAAGATGGAAGAGTGGAGGGGAGAAAAGGAGGATTGGTCAGCCAAGCATTCTCGAAGAAGAAACGAGAAGGGAAAGGGACTTTGGTGGACACAGAGATCATAAGCGGGACGTGATCAGACGTAGTGCGAGGAAGAGAGGAAAGGGTCGAATCAGGGAAGGCTGTGTTCCACCTGTTATCAAAGAATGCCGGTCCAACAGAGCAAGGATGGGGTTATCTTGCCGGCTCGTCCACGTGGACAGGCGATCGGATAGGTGGAGCTCGTGTAGCGCGAGAAAGTTGATCAAAGAGTTGAACTTAGCGGCCTGCCTGGCGTCAAAATGGGAGTTGTTTTTCTCACACGGGAAGCGAATAAGGTTAAAGTCACCGACCATAAGCTAGGCACCCGAGACACCCGAAGGCAGGGCAACCATATCGTCCACAAGGGAGTGATCGGAGGGACCGTACACATTGGTGACCACTACGCGCACAACCGAGGAGGTGCACACAAAGGTCGCAATGAGAGAGAAATGAGACACCGAAGAGGAGACCAAAGCATAGCGAGACGAATCCCATGCCGTCACCATCCCCCATGGCTTCCATCAGCATTTTTAGCAACAAAATCCGTGAGGCGCCCAGGGAGGAAGGTCACAGCCTTACGTGAGTCCAAGCAAGCTAGCTTGGTCTCCTGAAGGAAAACAAAACAAGGATTAGAGGAGACAACCAGGTTTTTAACAACATCACATTTGTCCCTTGCTCCCAAACCTTGAACATTCCAGGACAAAACAGAATAGTTCTAACCAGATTACTCCCCATTACAACCCAACACACCAGAGCAACGGACCCTAAGGTAAAAACTACAAGGGAGGAAAACATAGGGAAGGAAAGATACACGCCGCCCCGAGGGAGGGTAGATAAGCAAGGAGAGGCGGGGCATCGCACCAGCCCCCCAAGCGAGGTTGAAAGCAGGGACACTAATCATCAGTAGGGATCGGCAACCTAGAAGCTGGGATGGAGGCAGCAGAACGGAGCCCCGCCACCTTTTTCTTGCCCAAGGGGGCGACCACGGCATCCAGGGTCCTGTCCATCTTGTTAGGGAACACAGTAATTTAAAAAATTTCCTACGCACACACAAGATAATGGTGATGCATAGCAACGAGAGGGGAGAGTGTCGTCCACGTACCCTCGTAGACCGTAAGCGGAAGCGTTCTAAGAACGCAGTTGATGTAGTCGTACGTCTTCACAGTCCGACTGATCCAAGTACCGAACGCAACTCACCTCCGAGTTCAGCACACGTTCAGCTCGGTGACGTCCCACGAACTCCGATCCAGCAGAGCTTTGAGGGAGAGTTCCGTCAGCACGACGCATGATGACGGTGATGATGATGCTACCGACGCGGGGCTTCGCCTAAGCACTGATACGTCTCCAACGTATCTATAATTCTTGCTTGCTCCATGCTATATTATCTTCTGTTTTGGACATTATTGGGCTTTATTATCCACTTTTATATTATTTTTGGGACTAACCCCTATTAACCAGAGGCCCAGCCCAGAATTGCTGTTTCTTTTTGTCTATTTCGGAGTTTCGCAGAAAAAGAATATCAAACGGATTCCAAACGGAATGAAACCTTCGGGAACGTGATTTTCGGAACGAACATGATCCAGGAGACTTGGACCCTACGCCAAGCAACCAACAGGGAAGCCACAAGGTAGGGGGCGCGCCTCCCCCCCCAGGCAGCCCTCTACCCCTCGTGGGCCCCCTATTGCTCCACTGACGTACTCCTTCCTCCTATATATACCTACGTACCCCCAAACGATCAGATACAGAGCCAAAACCCTAATTCCACCGCCGTAAATTTCTGTATCCACGAGATCCCATCTTGGGGCCTGTTCCGGAGCTCCGCCGGAGGGGGCATCGATCACGGAGGGCTTCTACATCAACACCATAGCCCTTCCGATGAAGTGTGAGTAGTTTACCTTAGACCTTCGGGTCCATAGTTATTAGCTAGATGGCTTCTTCTCTCTTTTTGGATCTCAATACAAAGTTCTCCCCCTCTCTTGTGGAGATCTATTCGGTGCAATCTTCTTTTGCGGTGTGTTTGTTGAGACCGATGAATTGTGGGTTTATGATCAAGTTTATCTATGAACAATATTTGAATCTTCTCTGAATTCTTTTATGTATGATTGGTTATCTTTGCAAGTCTCTTCGAATTATCAGTTTGGTTTGGTACTCTAGATTGATCTTTCTTGCAATGGGAGAAGTGCTTAGCTTAGGGTTCAATCTTGCGGTGTCCTTTCCCAGTGACAGTAGGGGCAGCAAGGCACGTATTGTATTGTTGCCATCGAGGATAACACGATGGTTTTTTTATCATATTGCATGAATTTATCCCTCTACATCATGTCATCTTGCTTAAAGCGTTACTCTGTTCTTATGAACTTAATACTCTAGATGCATGTTGGATAGCGGTCGATGTGTGGAGTAATAGTAGTAGATGCAGGCAGGAGTCGGTCTACTTGTCTCGGACGTGATGCCTATATACATGATCATACCTAGATATTCTCATAACTATGCTCAATTATGTCAATTGCTCAATAGTAATTTGTTCACCCACCGTAAAATACTTATGCTCTTGAGAGAAGCCACTAGTGAAACCTATGGCCCCCGGGTCTATCTTCCAAAACTTAGTTATTTTCATTGCCTTTTATTTTACTTTGCATCTTTATCATAAAAATACCAAAAATATTATCTTATCATATCTATCAGATCTCACTCTCGTAAGTGACCGTGTAGGGATTGACAACCCCTTATCGCGTTGGTTGCGAGGATTTATTTGTTTTGTGTAGGTGCGAGGGACTCACGCGTAGCCTCCTACTGGATTGATACCTTGGTTCTCAAAAATTGAGGGAAATAGTTACGCTACTTTGTTGCATCACCCTTTCCTCTTCAAGGGAAAACCAACACAGTGCTCAAGAGGTAGCAAGAAGGATTTCTGGCACCGTTGCCGGGGAGGTCTACGCAAAAGTGAACATACCAAGTACCCATCACAAACCCTTATCTGCCGCATTACATTATTTTCCATTTGCCTCTCATTTTCCTCTCCCCCACTTCACCCTTTCCATTTTATTCGTCCTCTCTCTCTATCCTCCCTCTCTTTCTCTATTTGCCTCTTTTTGCCCATTTCTTGTTTGCTCGTATGGTTGGAATAGCTGTTTATTTATTACTAAACAGAGAACCTAAGATCTATGGATCCTCATCCACTTGCTAATCTTTTTAATATATCCAATTATGATGAACCAATTGCTAGTGAGTTCTGTGCACTAGATTATCTTTATGTAGTTTTGCTTGAAATTCGTGAATCTGAAAAGTGTGATGAATTACTTTATGAAGCGATTTATGATAGATCTTTGAATAAAAAGCATGATTGCAATGATTTTACTATAAATTCTCTTGATGTCAATTGTGCTAATAATATGTAAAACCCTAAGCTTGGGGATGCTAGTTTTTCTATGTCTACTACTTGTTGTAATGATCATGATTGGGGTGATTCTTCTTATGATATTGAAAATTAATTTAAGCCCCATGATTAATATGAGATTGACAATAGTGTTTGCAATATTATTGAAAGTGGGTTTGGAAGAGTGTCAACTTTAGATCCCACATATTTGGAGAATGTTCAATCTTATGAAATTTTTGATAAAAGTGGGTTTGGAAAGGTCATGACTTTAGTTAATGTTAATCCCACTATTTTGGAAGAGTGTCAACTTTGCATGCATATGGATCGTGTTGAAAATATTTTGTGTGATAGCTATTTTGTTGAATTTTCTTATGATCCCTCATGCAATTATTATGAGAGAGGAAAATATGGTGGTAGAAATTTTCATGTTACTAAATTACCTCTCGTTATGTTGAGATTGCTATTGTTTCTTTCCGCTTCCTTGCATATGCTAGTTTTTACTTGCCTTGACAATTTGTTTGCCTATAAAATGCCTATGCATAGGAAGTATGTTAGACTTAGATGTGTTTGTCGCTTGTTTTATGATGCTCTCTTTGTGCTTCAATTCTTGTCTTTCATGTGAGCATCATTAAAATTATCAATGCCTAGCTTTAAGGATTTAAAGAAAAGCCCTTGTTCGGAGACAACCCAATATTTATCCTTTCCTGTTATTCAATAAATAATTTATCTAGCCTCTGTTTTGGTTGTGTTTTTTTGTGTTTAATTAGTGTTTGTGCCAAGTAGAACCGTTGGGAAGACTTGGGGAAAGTCTTGTTAATATTCCTGTAAAAAACAGAAACTTTAGCGCTCACGAGAACTGCTGCCATTTTTATTTGCAAAGTGATATTTAGTTAATTATTTTTTCAGATGATTAATAGATAAATTCCTCACGTCCAGAAATTTATTTTAGAATTTTTGGGGTTCCAGATCTTGCGCTAGCTACAGATTACTACAGACTGTTCTGTTTTTGACAGATTCTGTTTTTCGTGTGTTGTTTGCTTATTTTGATGAATCTGTGGCTAGTAAAATAGTTAATAAACCATAGAGAAGTTGGAATACAGTAGGTTTAACACCAAAATAAATAAATAATGAGTTCATTACAGTACCTTGAAGTGGTCTTTTGTTTTCTTTCGCTAACGGAGCTCACGAGATTTTCTACTTTAAGTTTTGTGTTGTGAAGTTTTCAAGTTTTGGGTAAGGATTTGATGGATTATTGAACAAGGAGTGGCAAGAGCCTAAGATTGGGGATGCCCATGGGACCCCCAAGATAATCTAAGGACACGAAAAAGCCAAAGCTTGGGGATGCCCCGGAAGGCATCCCCTCTTTCGTCTACTTCCATCGGTAACTTTACTTGGAGCTATATTTTTATTCACCACATGATATGTGTTTTGCTTGGAGCGTCTTGTATGATTTGAGTCTTTGATTTTTAGTTTACCACAATCATCTTTTCTGTACACACCTTTTGAGAGAGACACACATGATTCGGAAATTATTAGAATACTCTATGTGCTTCACTTATATCTTTTGAGTTGTATAGTTTTGCTCTAGTACTTCACTTATATCTTTTAGAGCACGGTTGTGGATTTGTTTTATAGAAACTATTGATCTCTCATGCTTCACTTAGATTATTTTGAGAGTCTTAAATAGCATCGTAATTTTCTCAAATAATCCTAATATGCTAGGTATTCAAGATTAGTAAAAACTTTCTTATGAGTGTTTTGAATACTAAGAGAAGTTTGATGCTTGATGATTGTTTTGAGATATGGAGGTAGTGATATTAAAGTTGTGCTAGTTGAGTAGTTGTGAATTTGAGAAATACTTGTGTTGAAGTTTGCAAGTCCCGTAGCATGCACGTATGGAAAACGATATGTAACAAATTTGAAACATGAGGTGTTCTTTGATTGTCCTCCTCACGAGTGGCTGTCGGGGACGAGCGATGGTCTTTTCCTACCAATCTACCCCCCCCCCTAGGAGCATGCACGTAGTGCTTGGTTTTTGATGACTTTTAGATTTTCGCAATAAGTATGTGAGTTCTTTATGACTAATGTTGAGTCCATGGATTATACGCACTCTCACCTTTCCATCATTGCTAGCCTCTTCGGTACCGTGCATTGCCCTTTCTCACATTGAGAGTTGGTGCAAACTTCGCCGGTGCATCCAAACCCCGTGATATGATACACTCTTTCACACATAAACCTCCTTATATATTCCTCAAAACAGCCACCATACCTACCTATTATGGCATTTCCATAGCCATTCCGAAATATATTGCCATGCAACTTTCCACCATCCCGTTTATCATGACACGTTCATCATTGTCATATTGTTTAGCATGATCATGTAGTTGACATAGTATTTGTAGCAAAGACACTGTTCATAATTCTTTCATACATGTCACTCTTGGTTCATTGCATATCCCGGTACACCGCCGGAGGCATTCATATAGAGTCATACCTTGTTCTAGTATCGAGTTGTAATCATTGAGTTGTAAATAAATAGAAGTGTGATGATCATCATTTAATAGAGCATTGTACCAATAAAAAATAAAAAAGAGAAAGGCCACATAAAAAGGAAGCCCCCCCCCCAAAAAGAGAAATGAAAAGGGACAATGCTACTATCTTTTTTTTCCACACTTGTGCTTCAAAGTAGCACCATTATCTTCATGATAGAGAGTATCTTGTTTTGTCACTTTCATATACTAGTGGGAATTTTTCATTATAGAACTTGGCTTGTATATTCCAACAATGGGCCTCCTCAAGTGCCCTAGGTCTTCGTGAGCAAGCAAGTTGGATACACACCCACTAGTTTCTTTTGTTGAGCTTTCATACATTTATAGCTCTAGTGCATCCGTTGCATGGAAATCCCAACTCCTTGCATTAACATCAATCGATGGGCATCTCCATAGCTCATTGATTCGCCTCGTTGATGTGAGACTTCCTCCTTTTTTGTCTTCTCCACATAACCCCCATCATTATACTCTATTCCACCCACAGTGCTATATCCATGGCTCACGCTCATGTATTGCGTGAAAGTTTATAAAGTTTGAGATTACTTAAGTATGAAACAATTGCTTGGCTTGTCATCGGGGTTGTGCATGATGAGAGCATTCTTGTGTGACGAAAATGGAGCATGACTAAACTATATGATTTTGTAGGGATGAACTTTCTTTGGCCATGTTATTTTGAGAAGACATAATTGCTTAGTTAGTATGCTTGAAGTATTATTAATTCTATGTCAATATTAGACTTTTATCTTGAATCTTTCGGATCTGAATATTCATGCCACAATTAAGAAGAATTACATTGAAATTATGCCTAGTAGCATTCCACATCAAAAATTCTGTTTTTATCATTTACCTACTCGAGGACGAGCAGGAATTAAGCTTGGGGATGCTTGATACGTCTCCAACGTATCTATAATTTTTGCTTGCTCCATGCTATATTATCTTCTATTTTGGACATTATTGGGCTTTATTATCCACTTTTATATTATTTTTGGGACTAACCCCTATTAACCAGAGGCCCAGCCCAGAATTGCTGTTTTTTTGCCTATTTTAGAGTTTCGCAGAAAAAGAATATCAAACGGAGTCCAAACGGAATGAAACCTTCGGGAACGTGATTTTCGGAACGAACATGATCCAGGAGACTTGGACCCTACGCCAAGCAACCAACAGGGAAGCCACAAGGTAGGGGGCGCGCCTCCCCCCCCAGGCAGCCCTCTACCCCTCGTGGGCCCCCTATTGCTCCACTGACGTACTCCTTCCTCCTATATATACCTACGTACCCCCAAACTATCAGATACAGAGCCAAAACCCTAATTCCACCGCCGTAACTTTCTGTATCCACGAGATCCCATCTTGGGGCCTGTTCCGGAGCTCCGCCGGAGGGGGCATCGATCACGGAGGGCTTCTACATCAACACCATAGCCCTTCCGATGAAGTGTGAGTAGTTTACCTCAGACCTTCGGGTCCATAGGTATTATCTAGATGGCTTCTTCTCTCTTTTTGGATCTCAATACAAAGTTCTCCCCCTCTCTTGTGGAGATCTATTCGGTGTAATCTTCTTTTGCTGTGTGTTTGTTGAGACCGATGAATTGTGGGTTTATGATCAAGTTTATCTATGAAAAATATTTGAATCTTCTCTGAATTCTTTTATGTATGATTGGTTATCTTCGCAAGTCTCTTCGAATTATCAGTTTGGTTTGGCACTCTAGATTGATCTTTCTTGCAATGGGAGAAGTGCTTAGCTTTGGGTTCAATCTTGCGGTGTCCTTTCCCAGTGACAGTAGGGGCAGCAAGGCATGTATTGTATTGTTGCCATCGAGGATAACACGATGGGGTTTTTATCATATTGCATGAATTTATCCCTCTACATCATGTCATCTTGCTTAAAGCGTTACTCTGTTCTTATGAACTTAATACTCTAGATGCATGCTGGATAGCGGTCGATGTGTGGAGTAATAGTAGTAGATGCAGGCAGGAGTCGGTCTACTTGTCTCGGACGTGATGCCTATATACATGATCATACCTAGATATTCTCATAACTATGCTCAATTATGTCAATTGCTCAACAATAATTTGTTCACCCACCGTAAAATACTTATGCTCTTGAGAGAAGCCACTAGTGAAACCTATGGCCCCCGGGTCTATCTTCCATCATATTAATCTTCCAACACTTAGTTATTTTCATTGCCTTTTATTTTACTTTGCATCTTTATCATAAAAATACCAAAAATATTATCTTATCACATCTATCAGATCTCACTCTCGTAAGTGACCGTGTAGGGATTGACAACCCCTTATCATGTTGGTTGCGAGGATTTATTTGTTTTGTGTAGGTGCGAGGGACTCGCGCGTAGCCTCCTACTGGATTGATACCTTGGTTCTCAAAAACTGAGGGAAATACTTACGCTACTTTGCTGCATCACCCTTTCCTCGTCAAGGGAAAACCAACGCAGTGCTCAAGAGGTAGCAAGAACCCCTACGATATGACCGTGGTGGATTACGGTGGAGGGGGCACCGCACACGGCTAAAAGATCAACTGATCAACTTGTGTCTATGGGGTGCCCCCTGCCCCGTATATAAAGGAGCGGAGGAGGGGAAGAGGCCGGCCCTTCTAGGCGCGCCCCAAGGGGAGTCCTACTCCCACCGGGAGTAGGACTCCAACCCTTCCAAGAGTAGGAGTAGGAGAGAGGGAAGGATGAGAGAGGGGAAAGGAAAGGGGGGCGTCGTCCCCCCTTCCTTGTCCAATTCGGACTAGAGGGAAAGGGGGCGCGCGGCCTGCCCTGGCCGCCCCTCCTCTTCTCCACTAAGGCCCAATAGGCCCATTAGACTCCCCGGGGGGTTCCGGTAACCCCCCGGTACTCCGGTATTTGTCCGAACTTGCCTAGAACCCTTCCGAAGTCCAAACATAGTCATCCAATATATCGATCTTTATGTCTTGACCATTTCGAGACTCCCCGTCATGTGCGTGATCATATCCGGGACTCCAAACTACCTTCGGTACATCAAAACACATAAACTCATAATACCGATCATCACCGAACGTTAAGCCTGCGGACCCTACGGGTTCGAGAACTATGTAGACATGACCGAGACTCGTCTCCGGTCAATAACCAATAGCGGAACCTAGATGCTTATATTGGCTCCTACATATTCTACGAAGATCTTTATTGTCCAAACCGCATAACAACATACGTTGTTCCCTTTGTCATCGGTATGTTACTTGCTCGAGCCGATCGTCGGTATCCTCATACCTAGTTCAATCTCGTTACCAGCAAGTCTCTTTACTCGTTCCGTAATGCATCATCCCGCATCTAACTCCTTAGTCACAGTGCTTGCAAGGCTCATAGTGATGTGCATTACCGAGAGGGCCCAGAGATACCTCTCCGACAATCGGAGTCACAAATCCTAATCTCGATCTATGTCAACTCAACAAGCACCATCGAAGATACCTGTAGAGCACCTTTATAATCACCCATTTACGTTGTGACGTTTGGTAGCACACAAAGTGTTCCTCCGGTACTCGGGAGTTGCATAATCTCATATAGTTATAGGAACATGTACAAGTGATGAAGAAAGCAATAGCAACAAACTAAACGATCATTCTCTAAAGATGTGATCCCGTTAATCAAATGACAACTCATGTCTATGGTTAGGAAACATGACCATCATTGATTCAACGAGCTAATCAAGTAGAGGCAAACTAGTGACACTTTGTTTGTCTATGTATTCACACATGTACTAAGTTTCCGGTTAATACAATTCTAGCATGAATAATAAACATTTACCATGATATAAGGAAACATAAATAACAACTTTATTATTGCCTCTAGGGCATACTTCCTTCACTTCTCCACCTTGGTTTTGAGCCTCGGAGAGCCACCAGTGAGAGCTTCCTTCAAAGCTTTGAGGCACATTGCCTTGGACTTGATGCTCACCCAAGTCGCGCTCTCCTTCTTGGCAAGGCGGACGCTGCGGCAGGCCTCCCCACCCCCGTCCGCCGCCCCCTCATCAGGCCGGGGCTCTTCCAGCTCGACGATTGTCACCCGAGAGCGGGGATTGCCCGAGCCTGAGAGAAGAGGCGATCCAGGGGGACAGGGGCATCACGAAGTGCAGGGTAGAGCGACAGGCAGAGAGGCCCATTTCTCGCATCGACAGGGAGGGGGGAGCGCCCAGCACGCGCAGCACCGAGGCCAGCTGATGGCCTCCACCATACCCACGTCCGCGGAAGGGAGGAGCCTGCACGCCGCCGTCGCGCCCGCGCCCCGTAGGTGTCCCCTGAAGGACGGGGAAGTTGTGCGTGAAGGGTGGAGGCAGGTCGCGGAAGAAGGGAAGGTACACGCCCTCCATGGAGAAGGAGTCGTTGGCGGCCCAAGCACGGACCGGCCAGACCGAGATCACCTGGACCCCCCTCCCCAGCGGCTTCCGATGGGCCATGCATCGCAGGGAACGTCACGAGGGTCGCGGAGGCGCACCACCACCCTAACCGTGGCCCCCTCCCCGCAAGCACCACCTCCAGCACTTTGCCGAAGGGCGCGATGGCCGCCGCGATGCCGCCAGGGTTCAGGTGTTCGGCGGGGAAGCAAGTGGCAGCAAGGAGGGCGCACGTGCCGACATGCGTGTCCGTCCGCCCGTACCTTTCCTCGCGATGGAGGTCGATACGAGCCCCCTCATGCATGAACGGCTGGTGGCGCATGGCTTCCTCACGGTCTGCCGGAGAGGCGAAACGAAGGTACATGACTCCGATCGACGAAGGGATCGTCTCAGGGAGGATGTGGCCGATATCATGGAGGAGAGCTGTCTGGACCGCCACTGTGTCGTTGTGGAAGGCGCTGGGCGGCTCAATGGTGACCACCGCGAGCATCATGGCCGCCGCGTAGTCACCCTCCGGCATGAACACCTCCACTGCATCAGGACGGAGGGATTCCGCCGCAATGGAGCGCCCAGAGGACCTGGATAACTCGGAGGCAGCAGACGAGCGAGAGATGGAGGTTGGCGCGCGGCTAGACCCCGGCCAACCCTCCCCACCATTGGGCACGGCCAGCCCCTGTCCAGAAGCTCGAGGCAAAGGCTGAGCGGGCATGACTGGCTCCGGGTAGCTGGTCACCGGAGAGGAAGGGACGGGGGTTGGAGGCGGCGAGGACACAACTGTAGAACTGGAGATGTCACGGAAGCGGGGCACTTGCGGCAGGGCAGCGACCGACGAGCTAGTCCCCCCAGCCTCGAACCCCCCGAGCAAAGGCGGGCTATCCAGGGGCCTGGTCGGACGGAGACGAGCAGAAGGGTAGGGGGTGGCCAGGCGGTGGGAGGGAGGCGGTGGTGGCGGAGGTGGGAGGATGGGGACGGACGCCAGCCTCAAGGGGGAGGCGGCAGTAACCTTGGGGGAAGAGAGTTTGCGGAGGGAGGCCATGGAGCAACATGAAGAGCCGGCACGGTGCCCCGAGACGCGGCAGCGATGGCAACGAACAGTATCGCGGCAGTCACGGACGTACTGTAGGGTGGAGAGGCAGCGGAAGCAACCAGAAAGCGAGAGAGGAGGTGGCGGAGAGCGCGCGGTGGGTTTAAGACTTCATGGCGGCGATAGGAGCGCGTCCCTGTATGGGCTTTCCACTGTGCCAGGCGGGAAATTAAATGTTGATGTGACCCCTGCCGCGGAGCCATCCTCTCCCGCGCAGTCAATGCGCCGCGGACAGCCACTACCGACAGCCGGGTTGTCGCTCGGGGACACGGCCGAACTCATCGGAAGATCGAGCGCAGGATGGGTTATAGATTCATCGGGGGTTCCGGGCGAATCAGAGCGTGAAACGTAATCTGGTGGCAGGGGGGCAAACCGAGGGAATTAACACCAAAAGGGACGGGGCACCAAATCCCTAGGAGGCTACGACGCCCAGCCCCAGACGCACGTGCAGTTACTCCCGGTTGGTGGCAACGGGCAGCGACGCGTGCGGCACGGGCCCGAGCATTGGCCGCGGCCGCGTAGGCCCCATCCCGCGAGACGAAAAGGGCGAGGTTGATGGCATGCATGAGCCCCGGGCCAACGGCGGCGAGGAACTCGGCGATGGCGGGGCTCGCGACCTTGACGGCGAAAACCAGGGCACGATCACAAGAGACTGTCAGCTGTTCATCGGGGGAGCAGAAAAAATAAGCATTTCGACGGGAAGGGGGCGACAACCCACAGAACGCCGGCGGGGCCGAGGTCGGGGAATGCTAACAGGTCGCGGGAAACGGAGGAGAGGAAGGAGGCCAACACTCGCTGACGGAAAGCGATGCCCGGACGCGGAACAGAGGCACAGGGACGAGTATGGATCGAACTACCAACAGAGAGAGAGCGAGGTTTACCTCCAGGGCGGGAGCCGGCAACCACAGCGGCGGTCAGGTGGTGGGGGACGACTGCCGGACTTGGGAAGGGTGGGGTGGCCGGAGCGGCTGAGGCGGCGAGGGCGGTCCGCAGGGCGCCCGGCGAGTCGCCTGGCGAGTCGCGAGAGCCCATCTCGACTACAGTTCACTCCTGCTGTTTTCTGATGGCTCCATCTGACTAATAGAATTGAAGGGACATGGGTAAAGTAATGAGATCTCGATTGCTCTGTCTGGTAGAGGAAATAAAAAAGAGTTATTTTAAGGAAATTGTTTAGAAGAACAATGACACGGAATTAGTAACTGGCCATTTGCTGCAGCTCAATCCAAAATGGAGAATTGATGAATAGCTGTACTCCACATGTGCAGTTTATGGAAGTTGTGCACCTGAATATGAGGAAACGAAGACTGGTGCAGAAACAAAGTATAGTTGAAAACTGATGAAACATGGCGCGGATGAATTATGTTCCTTTTTGCATTGCCGGTCTGTCACCTATATGAACATGGTAGTAAATACGATTCACATATTACGATGATTTCTTGCTGCCTGCAAAAACCAATGCGAGGATGGCACTAAATATTATTTCTGAACCAATAATAGTAGATAAAGATGATCCTGAGCTCCTTGTTACAGTGAAATAACATTAGCAAATGATGCAAGAAAAACTGATTACGGGTCTAGCCCACAATCCCAAGCCAAATTCAAAACACAACCTCATCAGAGAAATTAAGTCTGCTTCAGTCTTGCAATCATAGACCACATGAAAAGAAGGGGTTAATATGGACTACGGCGACACCAATGCCAAGCATGGTGAGGGAACCGCAACTCCTTTGAATAAGAGAAGGAGAAACTAATAGATGAGTTCACCACGGTTTAGGTTTAGTGACCGAACATCATGAGCCAAACAGCAGTGGTCGTTCGCCGGTGTCGCAGCGAAGATGAAGATCTGTATCAGTTTCTTTCGTGCCAAGTAGAGGAAGGGAAAGGAGGATAACTGGTTAGGCAGACAGACAGTGAGGAGGATGATTTATTACGGAGCGGAAGAGACAGCGGCATGCACGTCCGTTGGAGCGGGGAGCGGAGGAGACGAACTTGGAGCAATTACTTTTCTTTTTGAGGCAACGATCGAGCAATTACATGGGCTCACGCTGCGTACTAAGGCTGGTCATAATGGGCAAGAACATAAACTAGTAACTTACATATTTTTCTAGACTATATTACTACCTTCATAGTGGGTAGGAACATCTATGTAGTGTCATGCAACGATGTATTTATTAGGTTATAGACTCATTGTTTCTTGGAGTGTGTGATGATCCGGTAACTTAGCTAGTTACCACAAGCACCTCTCTCTTCATTAAATATGTGCCACATAAGCAAAGTTGTATTGAAGTGTGTGATGTTACTCCTAAGTTCCTCCCCATTGTGACCAGCCTAAACTGGCCAGGCCTGTATGAGCTGCACACCAATGACAAAGCCAGTTGCCACATACAATTTATTGAATGCCAACCTAGTTGTCGGCTTAAACGCACATCCCAGCCAAAACAAATCGAGCCGATTGTCTCGAAAAAAAATCGAGTCGGAGCGCTACGCGGCAGGCAGCGACAGAACGAAGCGGTACTTTTGACTTAGCGGTGGCAAGCTCAGTAATTTTTGTCAACTTCTGATCAAACGGCTGCTGATTGCTGATCTATACCACATCAATGGCTGCAACAATTCAGATGACGTGGCTTCACGAGGATGCAGGAAAATCATCTAGTGGGTGTCCCTATTTAGATATAGAAGATGAAGCTAATTGAGTTTAGTCATGGCTATTTTCATGAAAAAAAAAATCCAAAACCAAAAACAGTGTATGTACATAGGATGTCAACAGTCATCTGGAATAAAATGTGTCTCGGTGCTTTGGTCATCCACGAGATTACTCTAGGATTTTCGTATCATCATGTGCATCCTCAGTCGGATAGGAGAAGTGAGCATATGCTAGCGAATTTGGATGGGTCGGAAGCAGGTTATTCATGGATGCACCCAACACAAACTTTTTCAGCTCAACATGTCAACCCGAAGCCATGCGTGATGAAATGAAAGCAAGATAAGCACATAGAAAATACATTAGCTTGCTGCATTTCAATATTCAGACAAATTTAGAACAGTAGTAGTAGTAGACTAGTAGTAGCTATTGGATGATCAACACAACACTATGCATGACCATCTTTTACATCAGTGAATATTAACCTAATTAGAAGAGAAATATATATACGAATTAAAAAGAATGCTTTCAGAGCTTCAGAATTTCAGCAAACCAAACTGGGAGAGCAGCCGCTTGAGAAGGGTGGGACTGGTCCCGGTTATCTGCCCCATGCCACCAGCCGCGAAAGTTGCGTGTAGACTTGGGTCGGCTTTGATGAACTCCAAGCAGGCCTCCTTTAACCCGAAGCACCGTCTCCGCTCAGCCACGGCACAGATGTCTGCCACAGTTTCTGCGCATATGAAACTGGCTAACTTCTCTTCACAGATCGATTTGAGCCTCCGAAGATCATATCTTTCCGCAGCTTCAAGGAACTGCAGGAGCCGAGGTGCATATATAATTTCATGGCCATCGTATGCTTCCATGTCAACAAATTCAGGCACTGCATCAGTGTAGATGTAAGTCAGCAAGCTCCCGAAGACGTCTGCTTTCACATCGGTTATCTTGACGACACTCGATTCATTCATGGCACCAAAGAGCTGTGCCTTGAAGATGGCGGATCGGGCTGCAAGCACGCACCGGTGTGCAGCAAACTTCTCGCCGCCAACCTCAAACGTAATGTCAGCACCCTCCTTGCTCAGGAGGAGATCGGCAAAATGGCTCTGCAAGTCGGATGGTGGTGACAGTTCATTGAACGGAAGAGCGCTGGTGCCGGCACCCTGATCCTTGGTATTCCCATCCGACTTGAGGACAACAAGGTCACACCGGAGGACCAAGCGGTCGTCCTTGAGATGCTTTGATCTTTCAAAAACCTCCCTTTTCACGAATCTAAACTGGCCATGAACATCACAACACTTGTAGAAGCAGTCTGGTTCGCTTTTGGCGTATGTGCTTTGGCACCCGCAACTCAGGCTGGTCGATGAAACTGAAGGCATACTGAACCTCCACGTTCTGCTCGACATCGTCGCGCAAGACAAGGAGCACCGATATAAATTCTTCATTATCTGAGCTAACGCCATTAGGGTGGTAGTCGATGGTCCAGCGACGGCCTCCAACAATGAAAGGACGAGACTTGATCCATTCGCCGTTGGGAGTTGTATCTTTGGTGCGCGAGTAGCCTTCCACAACGAGCAGGTGGTACCCACTGTCGGCGCCGGAGTCGATTGCCGACATGGTGGAGGCGCACAGCTTGCCGTCAGTGACGAGAGATGCGCCAGCGAAAGCCATGCCCGACAAAGCTCGAATAATAGACGCCCGCGACAATCTTTGGCCCTCTATTTCTTTTCTTTCTATAAAAAAAAATCAGATTCACGGTACAATCTCACGCCGTAGTGCAGGTATATATATATATACACGCACGGACCCCTGCTGGTTAGCAACCGAGCCGGACACCTAAGTACCAAACCAACAGACTCGGACCCGATTATACAAAACCAATACGGGCTAGCTTGGATAGTACTATGAATAACCAACGGCAACCTACCTACACTAGTAGAAAACAGGGCTTTGATCCAGGCCGGGTCAGCTCATTAGTCCCGGTTCAGTCCAGAACCGGGACCAATGTAGGCATTGGTCCCGATTCATGAGCCCAGGGGGCCGGCCGGGCCACGTGGGCCATTAGTCCCGGTTCATCTGGACCTTTTGGTCCTGGTTGGTGGGATGAACCGGGACCAATGGGCCTTGCTCCTGGCCCACAACCATTGGTCCCGGTTCGTGCCTCAAACCGGGACTAAAGATTAGACCTTTAGTCCCGGTTTGAGGCACGAACCGGGACTAATGGGGTTGAGACCTTTAGTCCCGGTTCGTGCCACGAACCGATACTAAAGATCCCATTTTCAAACTATAACACCCCCCCCCCCCCGGATCCCCTTTTCAGTTTAAAAAAAATAAAAGAAAATGATGAAAATGTTAAAAAAATAAAAGAAAATAAGTTTCCCATATGATATGTGGTCTAGTTGTTGGAAAAATTTGCAAATGTGAATTTTGACTTTATTTGCAAAATCTCTCTGAAATTTGTAAAAATGGGCATAACTTTTGCATACTAACTCGGATGAAAAAGTTTTTTACATGAAAAATCATCTACTCGAAAAGTTACATCCGAATTTTTAAAATCCTCAAAAACCTAATAGAAAAAAGTTACGGGGCTTTTAAGATCTAGAGTGAAAAAAATCGAAAAAAATTCAAACAGTGGGCAAACTGTGGTCAAACAATGGTCAAACTAATTATTCTAGAATATTAGTGTTACTAAATAATTATTTCAGTTATTTTAGTTTTGGTCAAATCTGGTCAAACTATGGTCAAACTGTGGTCAAACAATGGTCAAACTAATTATTCAAGAAATATTAGTGTTACTAAATAATTATTGTTTTTTAAAACAATAATTTCAAAATAAAACTATGAAATGTGTCACTTCATGCTCAAGCAAAATTCCTGAAGGTTAATAGGATTGACATCTTAGTATTGTCAGGAAAACAACAAGTGCAGACCAGAAGTTAAGCGTGCTCAGGCTGGGGGAGTGGGAGGATAGGTGACCGTTCGGGAAGTTAGATGATTTGAAATGATGAGGGGTGATTAGAGGATAACTTAAGAAGTGATGAGGGGTGGTGATTACAGACTAGAGGTTAAAAAAATTCAGAAATTTAAAAATCAAAAAAAATTTCAAAAAAAATCATAAAATTTCCTTTAATCCCGGTTGGTGAAGCTCCACCGGGACTGAAGGCTCTTTTTCTACTAGTGCTATAATCTACTAGTAGTAGCATAGTCTGACCGGTCCGTACAACACCGATAACGTTTAGACCTATATACAGACTCCTACACGTGCGCTCCTGAACAGCACACGTACCCGATTATATAGGCAAGATGACCTTGAAGATATATATGATCATTTTTCGTAGTTATCGTCTTTTTCTAGAAAGGAGGTTGAAATCCCTAGCTCTGCTCATTATATATGATGCATACTCCGAGTAGATGCTTGATGTATGACACTTAGTTCCATAGAATGGCATTTTGGAGGCCGAGCTCCAGCCCTTTATTTTTGAAAAATTGAAATTCAAACTTTTATGTTTTAAAAAATTCTGAAAAAAGTTGCATGTATGTAAGGATGTAACTCACATGTGTGTAAAAATTCATAATTAAATACTTTGAGTTGCGACATGTACAAAAAAAGAAAAATTCCTTGTCTGGGAGGACGAATAGTATCATGTGTTAAACAACCCTAGATTTGTTTTTTTTTTTGCACAGTCCTCATTTCAACGTATTTTGCCTTGAAAATTTACACACATGTGTGTTATGCCTTCATGTATATCTGTGTTTTTTTCAGAATTTTTTGAAACATAAAAATATGAATTTTGATGAAATTTGAAATTTGAGTTTGGAGGCCTCATTGGAGGTTGGTCACCAAAAGGGATTTCATATTATACTCATACAGTTACACTTCCATATCGAATGTTGTGGAAAACTGTAAGCTATACGAAACTGATTTATATGTCCCGACCGAAGATAAGATATAGTAGTAAGTCAGATGAACTCTTGCAAGTAAAATGCTGAGAATCACACAATGTAAGCGAGCTGATTTGGGGCACACAAGTGTAGGGGCACCGAGTCCCATGCGCATCCTTTCGTTTTTGTCTTCTGATTTTCAAATCTTTATATCCTCCTTTTTTTAACATGAAGACCGTAAGGGTGCCCCCTACAATATAATTAGTGCAACAAAGCCAAATTATAAGTATCATGCCTTGAACCTGGGTGGGTGGAAAGGCATCAGCCCTTTTCCACCACTAGGCTATGCCTTAGTCTGCACCTTTATATCCTTTGAACAAACAATTCAAATTAAGTTATGTTTTCATATTCATGTTTCTCATGACGAGGGGTTTTAAATAAGATCCATTTTGAATATGTTTTAACCAATTTAGAAAATAAATGACTTTTAGTATGAGAGACCGTTGAAATCATGAATTTTGTGCTTATAAATGACAAAAAATGTTTTCAAAATTTATATATGAACCTTGGTAAGAGTGTGAGAGAAAATTGCAAGTTTCAAATAAAAGGTCATAAGTTTCAACGACTGAAACTTAAAACCTAATGTGCCCTTTGTTCGTGATTCAACTATTTCCGGAATCGTTAGGCAATCGAGCGGCCTGCCAGGTCTGTGCCCGGGCACCTGCACGCGCATGCAAATTTTCGACAAATCCGACGACATCCATCATTTTTGGGGCCAACAAGTAAATACCACTCGTATATTTGAAAGGAAGTGTCTCAGTTTCACTTAGTGTTATCCAGGCCCTCGGAGCGAGTGGTTCGGATATTTTGGATGCTACACAAGCCTCATTGCCTTGTTTGGTTCCTCCAAATACTTACAGCTGGAACCTCCAAGCGGTTGAAGTTAGATTTCAAATTATTTTTCAAATACTCAGATTCATCTTTTGAACAATACACTCCAACTTCTGGAAGCCTAAAGATCTATCCTATTAGAGTTTTAGAGTAGTGTAGATTGCAGTTGAGCACAAGAAGGAATTCTTTGCCAATCAACCAAGTTCTTATTTCCTTTGGAGGGTGTGTGCCTCAATAGACCTTGGTGGTCGGCCATGGTATGATAAGTGGGCCTAGTCCATGGTCGACAAGACCATTGTGGTTGTGTGGCCAAGGCTTAAGTGGTCTGAGGACTTTGTGCCAACAATCTGAACTTGAGATAAATGCACGTGTTTGGAACCTGTACCCTATATCTTTACTTTGTGCAAGTTTGCGTCCCGCTTGCTTTCCTAGACTTGCATATGTAGGGGAAACATGGCTTAAGAAATAAAATCGGATAAGTAAAATTGATAATAGTCTATTCACTCCACCCATCTAGACTCTTTTGGGAACCCTCCCATATAGACTCATATATGAACCTACATCGATCAGACCCCACACAAAACAATGAGGCCATCCCGGAGAAAGGATATGCACCTGAAGTGCTTCAGCCAATGAGTGCCCCTCCAGGATAACATCCTTAAAGGTTAGCGCTGCATTGCCATGTAGGATAACATGGTGGGGCAGCAGGAATCGCAAGGGGCAGGAGCACGACAGTCATGGGCAGTGGTGAATCCAGAAAGAAAATGGAGGGTGGGCTCAAAGTTAACGGAAAAAAAAACGAAACGTCCGTATGAAGAAAAACAACATCATGTCCTAGTCCATTTGTCCAAATGTGATCAAACTTTCCCAGAATACTACTGGAGGCATGTGGTATTTACTCGATTTTTTCTGGAATGTTTGAAAAATATTAAATTTTGAACTAAATTCTGAATCTGCTTAGCTAAATAGCCATCATTTCCTAGGCCATTTGTGCAAATGTGCTCAAAATTTCCAGGAATACTACTGGAAACATGTACTATTTACTGATTTTTTTGAAAAAATTAAACAATTGAATTTTGAACTAATATTGGTATTGCGAAGACAATATCTGCCAAACCAGTGCTCAAAAAGACATGAAAATTTTCAAGAGCAATAGTAATAACATGTTTAACCATACTACAAATGTTAATACAATTCACACACAAGGTATCAAAGTACAAGAGAAGTAACAACAAAAGGACAATGAATTGTTGCTCTTACTAACTAGTACTGTAGTTATAGAACACCTTCACACCAAAATATAGAAATGTATGCGTAAGGCACCACCTGCAAGCCATTTGTTCACATTAGTACACTTGTTATTGATATAACAATAAGTCATGAACGAATAAGTATTGAAACTAGCAACAGTGGCATCAATACCTCTAAGAAATCACATGAAACTCATGAGGCAAATGTCCTTTCCGATCCCTCATTTTCTGGAATTGTATCATGATTTGGTCATCAGGAATGCTTCTAAATATCTCTTTCTCACAGTAGCACACCATCAAATCATTTAGCCAATCATCTGGTAGTTTGTTGCGCAAATCTATCTTGATTATCTTCATTGCTGAAAATATTCTCTCAACGGATGAAGTGGCCACAAGAAGAATAAGTGTCAACTCAATGAGGCGATATACCAACTGGAAAGATGTGTGTTTCATTGTTTCAACCATCAACCGAGCAAGTGTGGACACATCCCGACATCCATTAAACTCCTCACTTCTCCTAATGTTCATAAGAAATCTTGGGAGGTCTACTCCTAGCATTAACCGATCAGCTTCTGTGAAGTCCTCATCATAAATTTCAGCAAGCCGAATAAGTTTGTCAACGTTAAACTTTGAGAAGTTGTTTGCTGGATTAAGACAAGACATACAATCCAATAACTCGGTGGAAACTTCATTGAATCGGTGATTCATCTCAGTGATAGTTGCATCAATGGCAACATTGAATATGCTAACCTTGTAATAGTGAAGTCGAGTCACCTTATTCTTAGTGCGAACAGATTGACCCATAGCTCCAACAAGATCATCCATGTTTGGCACATCAATACCATGTGTTTCACAAAAGTTCTTGGCTTGGCAGAATAAAGACTCCCACCCATTGTCCCTCATGCCCTGCAAGCTTTCTTTCACATCCAAGATCAAACGCATGGCTTCAACAATATTTTGATTCTTTCTTTGCAAAGCTTGGGATAGATGATTTGTGTTGCTCAACAAGTTTATTAAGAATAACATGATGAACACAAATTCAAAGCATTCCATGTTTTTAAGCAAACCTCTAGCTCCACCTTGACATGTGTGTTCTCAGGCATCAACCACAACAATTCCTAGCACCTCCACCACAGCATTCCACATTGTGAATATACGAAGCAAGATTTTGAGATGTGAGCCCCAACGAGTATCTCCTGGTCTTGCTATGTTAGATTCTTGGTGCAGCCCGGTTCCGGCTGTGATCTTTCCATTTTCCATCAAAACTAACAACTCATCTTGATGTTTGGCAAGTAATGCATCCTTCCTTTTGCAAGATGAACACACTTGAGTAACTATCAATGGAATATAGTTGAAGAAATTAGCAATAGCAGGACTACATTGAGCCACATTGACAACCACCAATTGTAACTGGTGAGCAAAGCAATGAACATAAAATGCATACGGAGCTTCGTCTCTAACCAGTTTTTGCAAACCGTTGAATTCCCCTCTCATATTGGAAGCACCATCATAACCCTGACCACGTAGCCTAGAAGTTGACAAACCATGATATTCCAACACATCAACCAAAGCTTCTTTAATTCCAGCAGATGTACAACCTGTGATGTGCTTAATTGCGAGGAATCTCTCTTGAAGAACTCGATGATCATCTAGAAATCTACATGCATCAGGAAATCAGATTAGTAAACATTAGTAGAATAATTTAAAAAAACACTAGAATATGGCATGTGTTACCTGACAATCACCGCCATTTGCTCCTTTATTGAGCAATCTCTAGCCTCATCAATAAGTATTGAGAAATTCTTATCTCCAATGTCATTCTTAATAACTTTGGTTACCTCCATTGCACAAGCTGTAGCAAGGTCCTTCTGGATGTCGGAACAAATCATTTGTGCGTTTCTTGGCCCCTTATCAAATGCCTCCTTCACATCTTCTTTCTTGTTCTTATACCAGTCCAATAACTCTCTGAAATTGCCTTTGTTGATGGAAGTGGAGGATTCGTCATGCCCATGAAAAGCTTCACCTTGTGCTATGAGACACCTTGCACAATCCAATGATGCAGTTAGGCGGATTTTATAAGATATCTCAGACTCCTTGTTGTACACACGGAATTGGGTAGCCACACTTGCTCTCTGATTGTTGAAATCATCACAATCTCCCTTAGCAATGTTGTGGTAACTAGATGGACCACCAACATGCTTCCTGAAATTACTTAGGGCTCTTTTCCAACGAGTGTAACCATCTTTTGTGAAAACATCATTTCCAAATCTAATGGCATGTGATGGTTTCTTGAAAAGAAAGCAATGCAAGCAAAAAGCGGCCTCCTTTTCCACACTATATTCCAACCAATCATATGTATCAAACCACGCAGGTTGAAAGGATCTCCAAATTTTACCATCCTGTTGTGGTAACTAGATGAACCAACTGTTGTGCCAGTGGGGAATAGTCGACTTTTAGATAGAGGCAAGTTTCTCCTGGTGTATGAGGTGGAAGAACAAGAGACGGGGAAGATAATGCAGACATGTGGCGTTCACATCCACTTCACATAATATACACATAAGCTATTCCACCTCGGTATGGGGTAAAATCGGATCAAAATATAGAAGGATAATGCTCATACCATTTTATTCCATATATTTCTTTGGATTCAAACGCATGACGGATGCGGTGTAGATGTGGATTTGAATACCGGATCATGTCGGCTTCAGACATGGTATGGTAATAGATTGAACTCGAGTTAGAAACATGCATATACAAGGAATATATGCATGCTCGGAACTAAAATTATACACAACCAATGGGAAAATGTTGATACTTATACATTTCAAGCACACATAAAGCTTTATAAGGTACTTAAAATCCAAATAAATCATTAACAAGCTTATGTCTCATATCATGAGAAAGTATAACATTTATGTATTGTTAGTCAGTACTTAAAATTGAACCAATAAATCGGATACTCATGTTTAAAAGGAGGGATTGTCTGGCTAGAGAAAATAAATTATCCTACAGCATCGTATATTAGTAATATCATATCCTATACTGCATCTTGGTAATTAGAATCGGATTATGTTTAGATGTCAAAATCTCTTACCCAATAGCACCGGGATTAGAAATGATTTCAGTCAGAAAGTATCATAATCACTTTCACCCTTACACACTAGTTCTACCAATGAAGTTCATTGTCACACGACTCTCCTCAATAGGCCATCAAAGTGGTGGTTATGTGATACTGAATGTGGTTTTTTCTTTTACATTTAGGACCGTCAAACTGAACCCCTTCCCAGCCCTCTCGCACATTGTGCATTCCGGACCATTTGATTTCATAATTTGATCATCCTTGGCCATTGGATTCATATAACACCGCAACAATACCTACAAACTAGGCCAGCTGTCCTCCTATAGGGCCGCTACTCCCGTAGCAAAATCGGAGGCTTCCAGTTTATTGGGATAGCCTGCCATTATTGGGCCATTGTACATGGGAAACATTTAGTGCGGCCGGACCGGCCGAGTGTTCCGCCGGTCGCACAGTGGCCGCTCGATTTGAGCTAATCATACGGCCAGAAAACAGCTAACGGCCCACGTGCTAACTCTCTTTCACATCCACCACGTGCTTCCCAAAGGACCCACGCGCACCGCACTTATCTTCTCCCGTGAGACAACGCCATCCATTGATTCCTTTTCTTCCCCACCGGATCCCACGGCTTTCCTCATCTCCAGTAGTGGTCAGCGCCGACCACCGCCACAGCCCTGGCACTATGAGTGCCGCCCGGGTTCTTCCGTGTTCGTCTTTCCCACCCTCATCTCTCCCATCGCTTCTTCCTCCTCCTTTGTATCATGCTTCATCGCAAAACAAATCCATCATAGATCTGACGAGGTGCTGCTCATTGTTTGCTTGGCCGGTGCCGTGCCAGCTGCCACGCCATGATCCGAGCTCCATCCCAGGGAGTGGTGCTGGAACCGGCAAGGGGTGGTGCTGCAACCGTCCTCATCTGAAGCTGGGAACCAAAAGCTGTTGGTGCTGCAAGCCCATGCCGTTGTGCCGGGGACGACGACGGCTACGTCGTGCTACAATGGGCAGACGAGATGCTGCCTGGAACCGGCCTTGGTGGGAGCAGCAACCAGTGACAATTTTTGCTTCATCCGTTCTTTTTTTGCTAGAATCAGTGACTTTTTCTTGCTAGTATCCGCAATTTGAGTGTTTTTTTGCTGGAACCATAGGATTTTTTTTTCTACCATCGTCTCTGAATTTTGCTGGATTCATTGCTCGTTTTGCTACCATTGTTTTGGTTTTAGCTAGAACCAGCGCCATTTTTGCTACGACTGTCTTTGAGTTTTGCTGCAACCAGATGATCTTTTTGCTACCATTGTCTTAGTTTTTGCTGGAACTGGCACCTATTTTTGCTACTACCGTCTTTGATTTTGTTGGAACCGTCGTCGATTTTTGCTACAACCGGCAAATGTTTTTGCTACGTCCATTCATGGCGAGTTGCTGCCCGCAGCGACGACGACGGCGTCTTTGCTACAACCGCCATTGCTTTTTGCTACATCCGTTTTATGATGCGATTGGTGTCATTTGTGTCGTGAAAACTCATGCAGCCAATGGGGAGGCCGAGGCGACCCATCGGAGTGCTGCAACCATGGATCTTTGGTGGCAAATGTAGCCACCGGTCGATGGGGAAGTTGCAACCGGTCAACGACGAGATCTGCATCAGAAATTGAGAGTGGGGAAGGTTCCTTGGCAAGCACCATCGCCGGAGATGACGTGCGGCCTCGCTGTCATGAGCGGCGGCGATCCAGCGAATGGCAGCGATCTAGCAAGCTTTGTTGTTTCGTTCCCATCCTGGACGTTCTCTCCCGATTTTGAGATGAGAAGAAGGTGGGGAAGACAGAGTCGTGCGCGTGGGGAATAAGGGAGTGGGGACGGGATTCTTAGAACTAACGGTTCCACACTTCGCATCTAATGCCCAGTGTTGGACCGGCCCAAAGTTTAGGCCGGCTGACCGGCGCAGAGTACTCGCCATTGTACATGCACGAGTGCCTTTTACTGGACTTCTTCCCTTGCAGGATCAACCTCCGGTCTTTTCTCAAGAAACGAAAAAAAAATCCAATATCTGTCTCTCGCGGCGGAGCTCCTATATGGCACCTTAAGCGCCACATGTAGGAACCGGCGCTCACGCGCCCCTGCTTGTGAGCCGACCAATGTAGAAGGCGAGCCCAAGATCGCTTGACCGGTTTCCCCTCGTTGCTCGATTGCATTTTGACTGGTCAACTGTTGACCTTTTAAAAAAACTAACTTTGTGGCGCACTCGATGCGTGGGTTAGGATTTTAGAAATGTAATTTACGTAGTCAATGTACTAGCCCTCTATGTTGAGTAGTATATTTTTTTTGCCTAAAGAAAAATTGGGGCCAAATTTTGTAACATTTACAAAATGATTGGTTGTCATAAGCATAGCTTTGTCTTAGATATATTTGCTTTTCTAGTTGAAATTTGAATGTATATATGTTTCACATTAATCATGTACCTACATGTTATGCATACCACATTAACTTTATTTCTTCATTATTGAATCCATTGCGCAATTAATGTTTATGGTCTCTCTAGCGTGTTATTGTATTTTAAGAGTTTTTCCTTTAAGCGCATAGTAATAAATATTTATTATTGTTTTTTCTAGGCATAGGTATATTTCTTAGGAACTATGTAAAATTACACATTTACTTATTAATTATTGACATGTGTGTACAATTAATATTTGCAAGTTTTTTATATAGGGAAATAAAAACTTATGGTTATTTACATGCATTTCAGTAATCCATTTGGCCTTAACCTCTACGCAAGGAGATCTTATAGTAAAACAATTGTTCTAGCAGAAATACAATTGGGGGCATTAAAGTTGTTAAGTTTGTATGGCTCCATCAGATTGTTATTTGTTTTGTCAATGTTTCAATGCTCATCTTAATTCTTAAATCGAGATATGCCATTGAGATTAGCTTTAAGGAAACATACATATGGATTTGTGTTGTATCGGTAACTCATGAGCTTTTCATATTGGCACACTAAAGAGTTTGTGATCGGTGTTTGTATATCACTACAGGAATCAGAAACTTGTTGGAAATATGCCCTAGAGACAATAATAAAATGGTTATTATTATATTTCCTTGTTCATGATAATTGTCTATTGTTCATGCTATAATTGTATTAACCGAAAACCATAATACATGTGTGAATACATAGATCGTAATATGTCCCTAGTAAGCCTCTAGTTGACTAGCTCGTTGATCAATAGATGGTCATGGTTTCCTGGCCATGGACACTGGATGTCATTGATAACGGGATCACATCATTAGGAGAATGATGTGATGGACAAGACCCAATCTTAAGCGTAGCACAAGATCGTGTAGTTCGTTTGCTAAAGCTTTTCTAATGTCAAGTACCATTTCCTTAGACCATGAGATTGTGCAACTCCCGGATACCGTAGGAATGCTTTGGGTGTACCAAACGTCACAACGTAACTGGGTGGCTATAAAGGTGCACTACATGTATCTCCGAAAGTTTCTGTTGGGTTGGCATGAATCGAGATTGAGATTTGTCACTCCATATGACGGAGAGGTATCTCTGGGCCCACTCGGTAATGCATCATCATAATGAGCTCAATGTGACTAAGGAGTTAGCCATGGGATCATGCGTTACGGAATGAGTAAAGAAACTTGCCAGTAACAAGATTGAATGAGGTATGGGGATATATACCGACGATGGAATCTTGGGAAAGTAACATACCGATAGACAAAGGGAATTGTATACGAGATTGATTGAATCCCCGACATCATGGTTCATCCGATGAGATCATCGTAGAACATGTGGGAGCCAATATGGGTATCCAGATCCCGCTATTGGTTATTGGCCCGAGAGATGTCTCGGTCATGTCTGCATGGTTCCCGAACCCGTAGGGTATACACACTTAAGGTTCAGTGACGCTAGAGTTGTTATGGGAAATAGTATGTGGTTACCGAAGGTTGTTCAGAGTCCCGGATAAGATCCCGCACGTGATGAGGAGTTCCGGAGGTGAAGATCGATATATTGGACGAAGGTATTGGAGTCCACAATTGTTCTGGGGGTATCGGGTGACGACCAGCGTGTACGAAAGGGGTTTCGGAGGCCCCGACAAGCGTTGGGGGGCCTTATGGGCCAAGGGGAGGAGGCACATCAGCCCACTAAGGGGCTGAGCGCCCCTCCCACCCCATCTCACTAACTTGGAGAGGTGGGGGTGCCCAAACGCATCTAGGGTTTCCCCTGTGGCCGCCGCCTCTCCCCTAGGGAACCCTAGGGCGCCTCCTCCACCCCTTCCCCCTATATATAGTGAGGGAGAGAGAGGGCAGCCACACCTTTCCCCTGGCGCAGCCCCTCCCCTCTCCTACACCTCCTCCTCCATAGCGCTTGGCGAAGCCCTGCCGGAGAACCACGAGCTCCATCACCACCACGTCGTCGTGCTGTCGGAGTTCTCGCTCAACTTATCCTCTCCCCTTGCTGGATCAAGAAGGAGGAGACGTTGCCGGGCTGTACGTGTGTTGAACGCAGAGGCGCTGTTGTTCAGCGCTTAGATCGGAATCGACCGCGATCTGAATCGCTGCGTGTATGACTCCACCAACCGCGTTCTTGTAATGCTCCCGCTTAGCCATCTTCAAGGGTATGAAGATGCACTCCATCTCTCTCGTTGCTAGTATCTCCTAGATTGATCTTGGTGACACGTAGGATTTTTTTAATTATTGCTATGTTCCCCAACAGTGGCATCATGAGCTAGGTCTATGCGTAGATTTTATGCACGAGTAGAATACAAAGCAGTTGTGGGCGATGATTTGTTCAATTTGCTTACCGTAACTAGTCTTATCTTGACCCGGTGGCATTGTGGGATGAAGCGGCCCGGACTGACCTTACACGTACGTTTACATGAGACTGGTTCCACCGACTGACATGCACTTGATGCATAAGGTGGCCAGCGGGTGTCTGTCTCTCCCACTTTAGTTGGATCAGATTCGATGAAAAGGGTCCTTATGAAGGGTAAATAGCAATTGGCATATCATCGTTGTGGTTTTGCGTATGTAAGAAACGTTCTTGCTAGAAACCCATAGCAGCCACGTAAAACATGCAACAACGATTAGAGGACGTCTAACTTGTTTTTGCAGGGTTTTCTATGTGATGTGATATGGCCAAAAGGATGTGATGAATGATATATGTGATGTATGAGAGTGATCATGTTCTTGTAATAGGAATCACGACTTGCATGTCGATGAGTGTGACAACTGGCAGGAGCCATAGGAGTTGTCTTAATTTATTTATGACCTACATGTCAATGAAAACGCCATGTAATTACTTTACTTTGTTGCTAACCGTTAGCCATAGTAGTAGAAGTAATAGTTGGCGGGGCAACTTCATGAAGACACGATGATGGAGATAATGATGATGGAGATCATGGTGTCATGCCGGTGACGATGGTGTTCATGCTGCGCCTCGAAGATGGAGATCAAAGGCGCAAGATGATATTGGCCATATCATGTCACTTTATGATTTGCATGTGATGTTTGTCATGTTTACATCTTATTTGCTTAGAACGATGGTAGCATAAATAAGATGATCCCTCACTAAAATTTCAAGAAAGTGTTCCCCCTAACTGTGCACCGTTGCGAAGGCTCGTTGTTTCGAAGCACCACGTGATGATTGGGTGTGATAGATTCTAACGTTCGAATACAACGGGTGTAAGCCAGATTTACACATGCAAAACACTTAGGTTGACTTGACGAGCCTAGCATGTACAGACATGGCCTCGGAACACGAGAGACCGAAAGGTCGAACATGAGTCGTATAGTAGATACGATCAACATGGAGATGTTCACCGTTGATGACTAGTCCGTCTCACGTGATGATCGGACACGACCTAGTCGATTCGGATCATGTATCACTTAGATGACTAGAGGGATGTCTATCTGAGTGGGAGTTCATTGAATAATTTCATTAGATGAACTTAATTATCATGAACATAGTCTAAATTGTCTTTGCAAATTATGTTGTGGATTAATAGCTCGTGCTTTAGCTCTTTGTTTTAATACGTTCCTGGAGAAAGACTAAGTTGAAATATATTGTAAGCAATTGTGCGGACTAGGGCCGTAGTCTGAGGATTGTCCTCACTGCTACACAGAAGGCTTCTGTCCTTGATGCACCGCTCGGTGTGGCAACCCCTCTGGCGTCGTCTGTGGATGTTGTGAACATCTGGTAGACACATTCTGATGACTATCGGATAGTTTAGTGCGCCATGCTTTACGGATTAGAGTCGGGGCTGCAAAAGCGTTTTGAACGCCATAGAACATATGAGATGTTCGAAGAGCTGAAATTGGTATTTCAGGCTCATGCCCGTGTTGAGAGGTTGAGACCTCTGACAAGACCTTTGCCTACAAGATGGAGGAGAATAGCTCAGCCAGTGAGCATGTGCTCAGAATGTCTGGGTACTTCAATCACTTGAATCAAGTGGGAGTTAATCTTCGAGATAAGAGAGTGATTGACAAAAGTTCTCCAGTCGCTATCACCAAGCTACTAGAGTTTCGTGATGAACTATAACATGCAAGGGAAGATAATACCTGAGCTGTTCGTCGTGCTTAAGGCCGTAAAGGTAGAAATCAAGAAGGAGCATCAAGTGTTGATGGTTAACAAGAGCACTGGTTTCAAAGAAGGGCAAGGGAAAGAAGGGAAACTTCCTGAATGGCAAGCCAGTTTCTGCTCCAGTGAACAAACCCAAGAACCCAAACCCGAGACAAAGTGCTTCTATTAGGGGAACGGTCACTGGTAGCGGAATTACCTCAAATACTTGGTAGATAAGAAGGCTGTCAACTTCAACAAAAGTATATTTGATATATGTGTGTTATTGATGTGTACCTTACTAGTACTCCTAGTAGCACCTGGGTATTAGATACCGGTTCAGTTGCTAATATTGGTAACTCGAAACAAAAGCTATGGAATTAACGGGAGACTAGCTAAGGGCGAGGTGACGATGTGTGTTGGAAGTGTTTCCAAGGTAGATGTGAACACCTTCGCACGCTCCCTCTACCTTCGGGATTAGTGTTGAACCTAGATAAATGTTGTTTGCATTGGTGTCTGCGTTGAGCATGAACATGATTAGATCATGTTTATTGCAATACGGTTATTCATTTAAGTCAGAGAATAATGGTTATTCTATTTACATGAATAATACCTTCTATAGTCATGCACCCAATGTGAATGGTTTATTGAATCCCGGTCGTAGTTATACACATGTTCATAACATTGATGCCGAAAGATGTAGAGTTGATAATGATAGTACCACTTTCATGTGGCACTGTTGTCGGTGTCAAAACCGGCGGATCTCGGGTAGGGGGTCCCGAACTGTGCGTCTAAGGCTGATGGTAACAGGAACCCGGGGACACAGTATTTACCCAGGTTCGGGCCCTCTCGATGGAGGTAATACCCTACTTCCTGCTTGATTGATCTTGATGATATGAGTATTACAAGAGTTGATCTACCACGAGATCGGAGAGGCTAAACCCTAGAAGCTAGCCTATGGTATGATTATTGTTGTCCTACGGACTAAAACCCTCCGGTTTATATAGACACCGGAGGGGCTAGGGTTACACAGAGTCGGTTACAAGGGAGGAGATCTACATATTCGAATCGTCAAGCTTGCCTTCCACGCAAAGGAGAGTCCCATCCGGACACGGGACGAAGTCTTCAATCTTGTATCTTCATAGTCCAACAGTCCGGCCAAAGTATATAGTCCGGCTGTCCGAGGACCCCCTAATCTAGGACTCCCTCAGTAGCCCCCAAACCAGGCTTCAATGATGATGAGTCCGGCACACATATTGTCTTCGGCATTGCAAGGAGGGTTCTCCTCCAAATCCTGAGTACCTGTCATAACGAGTTGTGTCTGGCCTCCCATGAATGTTGCACTCCTCGGCTTCTGTGCCTTAATAATGTCTATCTTCCATGTGTCGAGCGAATGCGAGAGGTCGGGGTGTTTTTATATTTACCACCCTAACCAGGTAGGTGAATCGTCTATTTAAAAAGTCGGGGATCTTCAGATCTAGATCACACCACCTTCCCACAGTGAGTATCCATCAGAGCGCACCCGGAAAAATCCATCCTATCATGGCCGGCCACCGCAGCTCCTCCTCTCGCCCCCGTAGCCCTAAGCCAGGTAGTTGGGAGAAGTGTTCTGTTCCCATAGCCAACTAGTAGAGTTGCAGACCCAGGGGTTTCTCCCTCCTGCGTACATGGTCCCTGTCCGAGCCGGACTAGCCACTTATAATGGCGGGGAGTAAGCGGAAAGCTTTCCCAACCCATCCACGGGGGAGCAGGTATGCCTCATCCCTTATTTATTGAGGGGACTCGGATTTCCAATCCATCCATTCCTCCGCGGGCTCCTGGAGTTCTATGGCCTCCAGCTGCATAACTTTACTCCCGCATCCATATTACACATCGCAGGCTACGTTGCCGTTTGCGAGCTGTTTCTGGGCTGCGAAGCTCATTTCGAGTTGTGGCAGAGGCTATTCTGCCTCGTGCCCCGTACACAGAAGGGGTCAATATTTCAAGTGGGCGGAGCCGAAATATGGCGCATCGCCGGGACCGGATACCTGTCCGGTACTCTGAAGAATACATCCGAAGACTGGCCTTCGGAGTTGTTTTATATGGAGGACGTTCCCCTCCCGGACCCTATTCGGATGGGCCTTCCTGAGTTCAACAACGCCCCTTTGAAGAAACGCCGTAGCTGGCACCCTCGGAGCCCCCAGGAGGAAGATAACAGAGAGGTCCTTTACCTGATGAGCCGGATAAAGACACTGGCCGAATCAGGACTGACAATAATCGAGGTTATGTCAATATGTATAATGAGGGGGTGCAGCCACTTCAATATCGGGGATAACCCATGCGGCACTTCAATGGAGAAGACGATGGCACCCGCTGCAGCCGTAAAGGTCCGGACTCCGCCGTCGCTCTGGCGAAAATACTGTCCGATTTATATAACGGAGAGGAAGAGGAGTTCATCCGTATTAAGCCACGGGATGGATTCTCCATGTACAACCCCCCAAACTAGGTGAGCTGCTGCTTTTTACTCCAAACCTTCCCGTTTTCTTTGTCATAAATATTTACCTTGCTATTTCATAGTAGGAACTATGAAAAGCTGTGAGCGAGATTCACAGCCCGTCTCCACAGCCATACGAACCTGATCGGGCCCTCGATCCCAGAATCGAAGAAGATCCGGACATATTCGTGGAGCTCATCGACAGGACATTTTATCAGTTAAGCTGCGACGGTGCCTTGGTGGCCATCACCGCCGATTATCCTGGACTGCTCCCTGCATCGCATGTAAGTAAAAACAGAGTCCCAACTTCCGAGAAGGATCCCCTTTTTCGCACTTCACCTACCGCACACGTATGGTGTTTTGCAGGGAAGGCCCTCGGGACGCCATGCCGAACCTGAAGTGACTCACCAACAAGGGGCACCGAAACCGGGTAGGTTTAAAAGGAAGGCGGTCAGGACTGAGATGTCATCGCAGAGGTATGAAAAAGAACCCGGCTCCGTGGTTATTTTCTTTAAAGTGTAATAACGTCCGTGGTTAAAACCAGGAAAAATGCTCGCCGGACCGTATCCGAAGAGCCTGCCGGCCATGCCTCCACCAGTCGGGCTCCAGAGCCAGACTTGGAGACAGATGCTAACGTGGGGACAACGCCGGATATTCCTTCTACCGAGGATGCGGATAGGCTGTCCGCCACAAATTACGAAGTGGAGAGTGCCATGAAGCACAGGCGTCGCCGGGCCATACTCCGCGACCCCGATTTTTCTGAAGAGGCGTTTGATGCCTTCAACTCAGGGGACGCGTACATCCGAGCTGCTCAAAATGGTCTTGCTAGAGCCACGGACCAGTATGTAAAGGATATACAGGTAAGAAAATCTGATAATTATATATATACCAGTAGCCCCTGAGACTTGAAACAGTTGGCACAACTGATTTAAGGATCATTATGTGCATAGGTTCTTACTGAGAAGAATACCCAGTTTTCTCAAGAGCTGGATGAGTGCAAAGCCCAGCTACGGGCCGCAGTTGCCAAAATGGAGGAGTCCTAGAAGGCCCCATCTGGTAACACTTGTTCCTATCGAAAAGAACGAGATGTACCAGTTAATATTTGGCTTGCATGCTAATCCAATCAATAGATTCTGCAGATGATCCCGGAGTGAATCCGGAGGAGCAACATGCTCAACGATAGCTGAAGGCTGGCGAGCGCGTGCTTACACAAGTAAGGCGGGAGAAAAACAATCTCCAAGATGCCAATACCCGGCTGGATGTTGAACTGAAAGATGTTCGGGCCTATCTGGCTGACTCCGTAAAGGAGAATAAAAGGCTTTGACGCGACATTTTCAGTAAGTGCTTGAGCGAACTTCTATAGAGTTCAGCGAAGAAACCAGCTAACAAAGTTATATCTGTAGGTATGCTGACGGTCTGTCCCGGAGAGGAGATGCCCGGGTCTGCGGGAGATCTTCTGCCAGAGCTCTCACAACTGCACGAACAAGTTCGGCAGGTGATGCAGGACCTTGCCCAGGCCTTGTGGCCATCCGCCTCCCTGCCAGGAGGCATGGGGGAGCTTGCAGAGATACTCAAGGGAGCGTGGCGGCGCTTCCAATTATGGAAGATATCTGCCTGCCGACAAGATGCAAGGGAAGCCTGGGCCATGGTAAAGACTCGATATACCAAGGCTGACCCGAACCATATGGCCGAAGTCGGACCTGTAGGGCCTGACGGGAAAGAGATCCCCGTCAGCTTGGTGTATGACCAGGTGAGATTAGCCGCAAAGTATTCCCAACAAGATTGTAGGCTAGACAGCCTGTTGGAGGGTATAGAAGAAGAATGTAGTCAGTCTAAGTGACTGTGTACTTCGAGTGACATATATTGTCCCTAGCTGGATTGTAAATCATTTGTCATGGCGAACCTTTTCGCTTCGACCTCCGGACCCGACAGTCCGGAGTGTATCCGAATACCCGCTCAGTTATGTAAAAGCCGGGGTACGCATGGAAACCAGGTGTAGGGGTCATAAGTGCTTGAACATACAAGTACCCAACTAGTTATGTTATATTACATTGATAGTAAGAAACATCTTCCAGGGAGAATAGTTCCGTTAAGGGTTCCTTTCCCTGGGTACGCATGCATTAATGTGCATGTACGAACTGCGACAAGAGATGCATGATATAAACGTCTGGGGGTGTATGTATTCTAATAAGTAAAAAAGTCATCCTTTGTTCGCCGACCGAATATTCCCTTAAGAACGCTAGCTTTCGGCTTCACCCAGTCTGAGGTACACGTCCGGCTGACCCGGCAGTAACAATCGCAGAGGTGCTCCCTTGATGCCCTATCCAAATTAACGAGAACGTGGGGCATAAACACAAGAGCCAGGCAACCCAGCTTGGCCAAAACTTAAGTCATATCGATGCATATAATGGCAAAGAAAAGGTGCATGTGTAAAAATAACACATGTGCGGCAGGCATAGAGCCCGGATCATAACTATATTAAGCTTATGTATAAGAAGCCCCCAGGTATAATGAGCGCGCTTAGCGCGTACAAATTGTGCAGTCAAGACATATTTTAACCTTTAAAGGCCGCGAAGAAAAGGAAGAAAGACAGGAAAAATATAGATAACGAATATATACAAAATTGACGGAGGTAAGGAGACGAACACAGAGTTCGACGCTAGGCGTAGAACCTTCGGAGTCTGGCCGCGTTCCATGGGTTTGGCTCGAGTCGATTGTCCGATGCATCCCGCAGACGGTATGCTTCACCGGTCAGAACTTTGTCAATAATAAAGGATCTTCCCATTTGGGTTTGAGCTTGTCCTTTTTCTTCTCTGGTAGGCGTAGACCGAGTTTGCCAACATTATAAGTTTTGGCCCATACTTCTCTGCTTTGATATCGTCGAGCGTGTTGTTGATAGAATGTGGATCAGGCTTTCGCCATGTCACGCTCCTCCTCTAGGGCGTCCAAACTGTCTTGCCGCTCTAGCTCAGCTTCTTTTTCTTCGTACATGCGCACGCGAGGTGAGTCATGAATGATGTTGCAGTGCAGTACCGCCTCTGCGTCGTACACCATAAAGAAAGGTGTGTATCCGGTAGTGCGATTTGGCGTGGTTCGCAGCCCCCATAGTACGGAGTCGGGCTCCTTGACCCAGTGTGTATCTGATTCCTTCAAGAACCGCATTAGTCTGGGTTTAATGCCGCTCATTATAAGACCATTTGCTCGTTTGACTTGACCGTTAGTTTGAGGGTGGTAGACGGATGCATAATCGAGCTTAATGCCCATTTTGCTGCACCAAGTTTTTACCTCATCGGCTGTAAAGTTCGAGCCGTTATCGGTGATGATACTGTGGGGGACACCATAGCGGTGTACAACCCTGGATATGAAATCTATCACTGGTCTGGATTCGACCGTTTTAACTGGTTTGGCCTCTATCCATTTGGTGAATTTATCCACCATGACCAATAGGTACTTTTTCTTATGGCTTCCTCCTTTAAGGGGTCCGACCATGTCAAGCCCCCAGACCGCAAAGGGCCAAGTAATGGGGATTGTTTGGAGAGTGGTAGGTGGCATATGGCTCTTCTTTGCAAAGAGCTGGCAACCGACGCAATGCTGAACAAGGTCATGTGCGTCTGCTCGAGCTGTCGGCCAGTAGAAACCTGTACAGAAGGCCTTACTTACAAGGGCCCGAGCTACGACATGATGGCCGTGGAGTCCAGCATGAATTTCTATCAAAAGTTGTCGTCCTTCCTCCTCGGGTATGCACCTTTGCAGTACTCCGGTAGCGCTTTTCTTATAAAGCTCTCCCTCGTGGACCTTGTAGGCTTTAAACTGCCGCACAATGCAACGTGCCTCATTTTGGTCCTCAGGGAGTTCTTTCCTGTTTAGGTAAGCTAAGAAGGGTTCTGTCCACGGGGCGATGACAACCATAATCACGTGGGCCGAAGGTGTTATCTCGGTGGCGAAGCCTCCGATTACGTCAGAGTGTTCGGGGTCTGGTGTTGTGGCCGGATTCGGACTATTGTTGCCGGTCTCCCCTTCCCACACCACGGATGGATTAAACAGCCTTTCCAGGAAGATATTAGGTAGGACAGGGTCGCGCTTAGCGCCGATTCGGGCGAGGATATCCGCCGCTTGATTGTTTTCTCGGACCACATGGTGGAATTCGAGCCCCTCGAATCGAGCTGACATTTTTAGGATGGCATTGCGATAGGACGCCATTTTTGTGTCCTTGGCATCAAAATCTCCATTTATTTGAGATATTGCGAGGTTCGAGTCCCCACGAACCTCTAGGCGTTGAATGCCCATGGAGACTGTCATCCGAAGACCATGCAACGGGGCCTCATATTCGGCTGCGTTGTTGGAGTCTGTGTATAATATTTGGAGTACGTATTGGACTGTATCTCCCGTTGGGGATGTCAGGACGATGCCTGCTCCCAGACCCGCCAGCATTTTAGAGCCGTTGAAGTGCATGATCCAATTGGAGTACGTGCCGTATTCTTTAGGGAGTTCGGCTTCTGTCCATTCGGCGACGAAATCGGCCAGTACTTGTGACTTAATGGCTCGCCGTGGTTTGTATGATATGTAGAACAGGAGGAGCTCAATAGCCCATTTGGTTATCCGGCCCGTGGCATCACGGTTGTTTATAATGTCGTTGAGTGGAACCTCGGAGGCCATTGTAATTGAACACTCTTGAAAGTAGTGTCATAGTTTTCGGGATGCCATGAAGACCGCGTATGCTATCTTTTGATAATGTGGGTACCGGGATTGGCATGGAGTGAGGACAGTAGATACGTAGTATACCATCTTTTGAAGCGGGAACTTATGTCCGTCCGTTTCTCGTTCGACGACGAGCACTGCGCTTACAACCTGGTCTGTTGCCGCTATATATAACCGCATTGGTTCACCGATATTTGGCGCGGCCAAGACTGGGTTGCTGGCCAAGGCTGCTTTTATTTCTTCGATCTGGCCGTAGCCGCGTCCGTCCACTCAAAGTGTTCGGTGTGCCGAAGAAGGCGATAAAGAGGTAATGCCTTTTCTCCCAGTCGGGAGATAAAGCAGCTTAAGGCAGCCACACATCCAGTTAATTTCTGGATTTGCTTGAGGTTTGTTGGGGTAGCCAACTGTGACAGAGCTTGGATTTTAGCCGGATTCGCTTCAATTCCTCTGTTGGAAATGATGAAGCCCAAGAGCTTTCCGGTGGGTACGCCGAAAACGCATTTTTCCGGATTGAGCTTAATGTCATATGTTCGGAGATTGTTGAACGTGAGCCTCAAGTCGTCTATCAAAGATTCGACATGTCTGGTTTTAATTACCACATCGTCTACGTTTGCCTCCACTGTTTTGCCGACTTGTGCTTCCAGGCATGTCTGAATCATGCGTTGATAGGTCGCACCGGCGTTTTTGAGCCCGAAAGGCATAGTGTTGAAACCGAAGGGGCCGTATGGAGTAATGAATGCCGTTGCGGCTTGATCGGGCTCCGCCATCTTGATTTGATGGTATCCGGAGTATGCGTCGAGGAAACACAACGAGTCGTGTCCTGCGGTAGCATCGATAATTTGATCGATGCGGGGGAGGGGGAGGGATCCTTGGGGCAAGCCTTGTCAAGGTCCTTAAAATCGACACAAAGGCGCCAAGATTTGTCCTTCAGTACCATCACCAGGTTTGCTAGCCAGTCCGGATGATTTATTTCTATAATGAATCCGGCCTCGAGTAACTTGGCTAGTTCTTCTCCCATGGCTTGTTGCTTGGGTTCGGAGAAACGCTGAAGAGTTTGCTTGACCGGCTTGTATCCCTTTAGAATGTTTAGGCTATGCTCGGCCAGCCTGCGTGGGATGCCTGGCATATCTGAAGGATGCCAGGCGAAGATGTCCCAATTCTCGCATAAGAACTCCCACAGTGCGGCGTCTATTGTGCGGTTCAGTTGTGCCCCGATAGATGCTGTTTTTGTAGGGTCCGTTGGGTGGACCTGGAATTTGACTATTTCCTCCGCTGGTTGAAAAGAGGTGGACTTGGGTATTTTGTCGAGTATCACGTCGTCCCTGTCCACTGTAGAGCGCAGCGCAGTTAGTTCTTCAGCCGCGAGGGCTTCGGATAACGCTTCAAGGGCCAGTGCGGCGGTTTTATTTTCGGCGCGGAGTGCTATGTCTGGATCACTAGCTAGAGTGATGATTCCATTGGGTCCGCGCATCTTGAGCTTCATGTACCCGTAATGGGGTATAGCTTGGAAGATCATGAATGCCTCTCGCTCTAGAAGGGCATGGTATCCGCTACTAAACGGAGCCACTTGGAATGTGATCTCTTCGGACCTGTAATTCTCCGGTGTGCCGAATACCACATCTAGTGTGATTTTTCCCGCACATCGTGCCTCCCGACTAGGGATGATTCCTCTGAAGGTCGTGCTGCTTTGCTTAATGCGGCTCTTGTCTATTTCCATTTTTCTAAGAGTCCCCTCATAGATGAGGTTTAATCCGCTGCCACCGTCCATGAGTACTTTAGTAAGCCGGAAGCCATCCACAATTGGACTAAGGACCAAAGCGGCCGGAGCTCAGGCTGTGCGGAATTGAGGTTCATCACAGCCGGAGGAATCTGGCACAATAGTGATGTACTGTCTCTTGGGGCTCTTGTCTAATATGGGAAAGATCACTTATGTGAGGGTGGGTGGGTAGATTTAAGTCCAAACCCTGGCCCGGTCTGAGACCCAAAGGAGTTTCCGAGCTTGGTAGTTCGGGCTCTGGGACGTTGCCCGACGGTACTAGCCCGCTGTTCGATTCCAGGTTTGAAGCTTGGGCCATGTCCTCTCGTAGACGGGTATCCGACTCGGAGAGCTCGGGAATCCGGACATAGTTTGTCCTGAAAATGGGGGAAGAATCGCTGCATTGCTCCTCCACCACCCCTATCTGATGGGTAACCGGCGGAGAGTTAATCTCCCTTTGGTCGGGTTTAAGCCCGATCCGATCATAGTCCGAGCGACTCCCAAGGCTGCGATGCGATCCAAGAGCTCATTCAAAGAAAAGAGCTCCATTGGATCCATCTGCTTGGTGAATCCCGAGCCGACGTGGATGCTGTTTTTGATGACCCAAGAAGTCATCGTCGGCGCGACGGCCGACGGGGCGGTCATGACGAAGCCGCCTAATTGGAGAGTTTGGCCTACAGCCAGGGCTCCCCCAGAGGTAACGTTGTCCCTGACAACAAGACGATCCATCAGGCCTTATCATGACGGCACAGTGGAACCCTCAATGAAAGCACCAATGTCGGTGTCAAAACTGGCGGATCTCGGGTAGGGGTCCCGAACTGTGCGTCTAAGGCGGATGGTAACAGGAAGTGGGGGACACAGTGTTTACCCAGGTCCGGGCCCTCTCGATGGAGGTAATACCCTACTTCCTGCTTGATTGATCTTGATGATATGAGTATTACAAGAGTTGATCTACCACGAGATCGGAGAGGCTAAACCCTAGAAGCTAGCCTATGGTATGATTGTTGTTTTCCTACGGACTAAAACCCTCCGGTTTATATAGACACCGGAGGGGCTAGGGTTACATAGAGTCGGTTACAAGGGAGGAGATCTACATATTCGAATCGTAAAGCTTGCCTTCCACGCAAAGGAGAGTCCCATCCGGACACGGGACGAAGTCTTCAATCTTGTATCTTCATATACCAACAGTCCGGCCAAAGTATATAGTCCGGCTGTCCGAGGACTCCCTAATCCAGGACTCCCTCAACTGTCGCTTAGGTCATATTGGTGTAAAGCACATGAAAGAACCTCCATGCTAATGGACTTTTGAAGTCACTTGATTTTGAATCACTTGACACATGCGAACCCTGCCATTATGGCAAGATGACCAAAACCCCGTTCTTTGGAACAATGGAATGGGCAAGTGACTTGTTGGAAATCATACATGCTGATGTGTGCGGTCCGATGAGTGTTGACGCGCGCGGTGGATATCGTTATTTTCTCACCTTCACCGGTGAATTGAATAGATATGGGTATATTTACTTAATGAAGCATAAGTCTGAAATGTCTGAAAAGTTCAAGCAATTTCAGAGTGAAGTTGAGAATCATCGTAACAAGAAGATCAAGTTCCTTCGATCTGATAAAAGGGAAAGTATCTGAGTTATGAGTTTGGAAATCACTAAAGACAAGGTGGAATCGTTTCACAGTTGACGCCGCCTGGAACACCATAGCATGATGGTGTGTCCGAACGTCGTAATCGAACCTTATTGGATATGGTGTATGATGTCTCTTACCAATCTACCACTATTTTTTGGGGGTTGTGCATTAAAGACAATTACATTCACTTTAAATAGGGCACCATCTAAGTCCGTGGAGACGACACTGTATGAACTATGGTTTGACAAGAAACCAAAGTTGTTGTTTCTTACGTTTTGGGGCTACGATGCTTATGTCGATAGGCTTCGGTCAGAAAAGCTCGAACCCAAAGCGTAAAATTGTATCTTCATAGAATACCCAAACAAAATGATTCAGTATACCTTCTATCTTAGATCTGAGGGCAAAGTGTTTGTCTCAAAGAACATGTCCTTTCTCGAGAAAGAGTTTCTCTTGAAAGAATTGAGTAGGAGGAAGATAGAACTTGATGAGGTTGTTGAACCTTCACTTCAACCAGAGAGTAGCGCATCACAGAAAGATGTTTCTGTGGCACTTACATCAGTTGAGGAGAAAGCTAATGATGATGATCATGAAGCTTCAGATCAAATTACTATCAGACCTTGTAGGTCGAAAAGGGTGTGTACAACTTCTGAGTGGCAGCCCTATCTTAAAGGTCATGTTGTTGGACAATGATGAACCTATGAGCTATGAAGAAGCGATGGTGGGCCCGGATTCCAACAAATTGCTGGAAGCCATGAAATCCGAGATAGGATCCATGTATGAGAACAAAGTATGGGCTTTGGTGGACTTGCCTGATGATCGGCAAGCCATTGAGAATAAATGGATCTTTAATAGGAAGACAGACGCTGATGGTAATGTCACCATTTATGAAGCTCGACTTGTCTCAAAGAAGTTTCCGACAAGTTCAAGGAGTTGTGTGTGATGAGACTTTCTCAATCATAGCGATGCTAAAGTTTGTTAAAATTATGTTAGCAGTTGCTGCATTTTTCATTTACGAAATCTAGCAGATGGATGTCAAAACAAAAGTTTCCTTGACGGTCTCTGTGAGGAAAGGCTGTATGTGATACAACCAGAAGTTTTTGTCGATCCTAAGGATGCTAAAAGGTATGCAAACTCCAGCGATCCTTCTATGGACTGGAGCAAGCATCTCAGAGTTGGAATATACGCTTTGATGAGGTGATCAAAGCATTTGGTTTTATACAAAGTTTGCAAGAAACTTGTATTTGCAAGAAAGTGAGTGGGAGCACTACAACATTTTGATAAATATATGTGGATGACATATTATTGATCGGAAATGATGTAGAATTTCTGGAAAGCATAAAGGGTTGTTTGAATGGAGTTTTTCAAAGGAAGACATGTGTAAAACTGCTTACATGTTGGGTATGAAGATCTATAGAGATAGATCAAGACGCCTGATACGACTTTCACAAGAGCACATACCTTGACATGATCTTGAAGGACTTCAAGATGGATCAGTCAAAGAAGGAGTTCTTGCCTGAGTTGTAAGGTGTGAAGTTAAGACTTGAAGCTCGACCACGGCAAAAGAAAGAGAAAGGACGAAAGTCGTCCCCTATGCCTTAGCCATAGGCTCTATACAATATGCCATGCTGTGTACCACGATGTGTCTTGCCATGTGTCTGGCAAGGGGGTACAAGAGTGATCCAGGAGTGGATCATTGGACAGTGGTCAAAATTGTCCTTAGGAATGAGGAAATGTTTCTCGGTTATGGAGGTGATAAAGAGTTCAGCGTAAAGGGTTACGTCGATGCAAGCTTTAACACCTATCCGGATGACTCTGAGTAGCAAACCGGATACGTATAGTGGAGCAACCATTTGGAATATCTCCAAGTGGAGCATAGTAGCAACATCTACAATATGAAATCGAGATTTGCGAAGAACACACAGATCTGAATGTTGCAGGCCCGTTGACTGACACTTCTCTCGTAAGCATAACATGATCAAACCCTAGAATTCATCGAGTGTTAATCACATGGTGATGTGAACTAGATTATTGACTCTAGTAAACTCTTGGGTGTTAATCACATGGCGATGTGAACTAGATTATTGATACGTCTCCAACGTATCTATAATTTTCTTATTGTTCCATGCTATATTATATCCTGTTTTGGACATTATTGGGCTTTATTATACACTTATATATTATTTTTGGGACTAACCTATTAACCGGAGGCCCAACCCAGAATTGTTGTTTTTTTGCCTATTTCAGAGTTTCGCAGAAAAAGAATATCAAACGGAGTCCAAAAGGAATGAAACCTTCGGGAACATGATTTTCGGAACGAACATGATCCAGAGGACTTGGACCCTATGTCAAGCAATCAACCAGGAAGGCACGAGGTAGGGGGCGCGCCTACCTTCCCAGGCACGCCCTCCACCCTCGTGGGGCCCACGTTGCTCCACCGACGTACTCCTTCCTTCTATATATACCTACGTACCCCCAAACTACAAGATACGGAGCCAAAACCCCGATTCCACCGCTGTAACTTTTTGTATCCACGAGATCCCATCTTGGGGCCTTTTCCGGAGCTCCGCCGGAGGGGGCATCGATCACGGAGGGCTTCTACATCAACACCATAGCCTCTCCGATGAAGTGTGAGTAGTTTACTTCGGACCTGTGGGTCCATAGTTATTAGCTAGATGGCTTCTTCTCTCTTTTTGGATCTCAATACAAAGTTCTCCCCCTCTCTTGTGGAGATCTATTCGATGTAATCTTGTTTTGTGGTGTGTTTGTTGAGACCGATGAATTGTGGGTTTATGATCAAGTTTATCTATGAACAATATTTGAATCTTCTCTGAGTTCTTTTATGTATGATTGGTTATCTTTGCAAGTCTCTTCGAATTATCAGTTTGGTTTGGCCTACAAGATTGATCTTTCTTGCAATGGGAGAAGTGCTTGGCTTTGGGTTCAATCTTGCGGTGTCCTTTCCCAGTGACAGTGGGGGCAGCAAGGCATGTATTGTATTGTTGCCATCGAGGATAACAAGATGGGATTTATTTCATATTGCATGAGTTTATCCCTCTACATCATGTCATCTTGCTTAAAGCGTTACTCTGTTCTCTTGAACTTAATACTCTAGATGCATGCTGGATAGCGGTCGATGTGTGGAGTAATAGTAGTAGATGCAGGCAGGAGTCGGTCTACTTGTCTCGGACGTGATGCCTATATACATGATCATACCTAGATAATCTCATAACTATGCTCAATTCTGTCAATTGCTCAACAGTAATTTGTTTACCCACCATAATGCTTATGCTCTCGAGAGAAGCCACTAGTGAAACCTATGGCCCCCGGGTCTATTTTCCATTATATTAATCTTCCATCTACAAGCTATTTCCTTTTCCATTTATGTTGCTTTCTTTACTTTGCATCTTTATCATAAAAATACCAAAAATATTATCTTATCATACCTATCAGATCTCACTTTTGTAAGTGACCATGAAGGGATTGACAACCCCTTTATTGCGTTGGTTGCGAGGATTTTATTTGTTTGTGTAGGTGCGAGGGACTCGCGCGTGGCCTCCTACTGAATTGATACATTGGTTCTCAAAAACTGAGGGAAATACTTACGCTACTTTGCAGCATCACCCTTTCCTCTTCAAGGGAAAACCAATGCAGTGCTCAAGAGGTAGCAAGAAGGATTTCTGGCGCCGTTGCCAGGGAGTCTACGCAAAAGTCAACATACCAAGTACCCATCACAAACTCTTATCTCCCGCATTACATTATTTGCCATTTGCCTCTCGTTTTCCTCTCCCCCACTTCACCCTTGCCGTTTTATTCGCCTCTCTCTCCGTCATCCTTCTCTTTCTCTATTTGCCTCTTTTTGCCCCTTGCACTTTCTGCCTTATGTCTGAAATTGGGGAAATTATTGTCGATATGGACAATAATAATATCATGGAAAATTCTGATGCTCCTGCTGAAGAACCCCCTATCTTACATACAAAAAAAATTCCGAATTGGTACTGGCAATATTATTGGAAAAGCAGCTATCCAAGATTTCTTTATTTGTGCCAGTGCTTTGCCTTCTATTGGTAGTTCTATTCTTCATAGAACTAGTAGTCTTGTGGACGCTATCGCCATGCTTGTAGTTGAATTTGAAAGACAATTTATGCACATACATCCTTGCATACAAAGGATTTTCCTAGAATTTTCTAATATTGAGCATTCCTCTGTTAAGCGTGTCGCTACTATCTTTTTGGCTCATGAGTTTAGATTTATAATAAAAGAGGCCAAAGAAATCTTTGCGCATTATAGGGTGGACGCTGGCCGTCCTCCTATAGAGTCTATTCTCTTTGAGCAATAAGAAATAATGCGTTTTCAATCCCTAGACTATGTTGCTTTCAATGAAAATCTTAGAAAAAGGGTTCCTACCAATGCTCTAGTTGATAGAATTTCTGAACTTAATAATGATTTGGCTATTCAAAATAATGAGCTAGAATATTCTCTCGAGTATAGGCTCACAAAGTTCTGTCAAAAGAATGCTTATAATGATGAATTGGTTGTGCAATACGAAGGGCCGAAGGAGGAACCTATACCTCCTAAAGTTGATCTTGGGGACTTTTGTCCCATTAAATTTAGCCCTTTTGATTACTTTTGCTTGCCTCAAAGAAAACTTGTTGCCGAACATAGAGAATATGAAATGAGTTTTAATGATCTATCCTATTATTATGGCAATACCTACATCTATCCTTGCTTTTATGCCTAGCTAGGGGCTGTCGGTGTACTAGAGTAGGGGTACCCTAGTATCCCGAACTTGTGCACGGGCAGTCGCAGCATCCCGCGGCAAGGCTTGCCGGGTGACCGCCAAGGTCCTCCGTGGTTCCTTTAGAGCCATTCAAGGACAAAGTATCCATGCCAAGGAGACAAGACCCCGGCAAGAGGAGCTTGTCGGGAAGGCCAACCAAGGCATCTCAAGGAACTTGCCGCGACGCGCCACGCGTCCCGGCAAGGCCCGGTGAGCGACAAGCTCCCGGACACGACAAGACAACGACCGCGGCAAGGCGCTTGCCGCGGCAAGCCACCACTCTGTGTCCGCGCTCCAGCACATCCACCAACGTGTCGCTCTGGGACCCTTCCAGGCGTACGTGGCGGGAGGCTGTGCAGCCAGCGGTGCGCGGTGGTAAGCGGCACTGACAAGATTGCCATCGTGGCGAGCGGTGGCGTCCCTGACGGTCCCTTTTGCACTATTTAGGCGACGCAGACGGGCATTTAATGCCCTTGTCCCCTGCCGTCAGGGTTAGGTATGATACACTGCAGCAGGTAGCTGTACCAACCGCAACACCTTTCCATTTTTACCCTTGTCTACGTTGCCACCTGTCGGTGACCCCTTGAGCATATAAAAGGAGGCCCATGCGCAACGTAGAGGGGGGGTTCGAAGGAATAGAACACTCACGCTCGGTCTCGTTAGCTGCTGGGGTGTACTGTAGCACTCCGCGCTCCCGAGCAAGAACTCAATACAAACCACAAAGCAGGAGTAGGGTTTTACGCATCCGTGCGGCCCGAACCTGGGTAAACCGCTCGTGTGCTTCGCCTCGATCCGCTCTTTGTGCGACCCTCGCCCCCGCCTAACCGAAAGGGACTCGGTCCGCCGGTCCCATAGGTGCTCGTGGATTAGTCCCCTGGCATCTTTGGCGCGCCAGGTAGGGGTGTCGAGGTTGTGTGAACCAGATCCGGCGTTCACACGAGCTAGATCTTCATCATCTTCATCGACATGCCGCCGAAGAAGAAGGCTTCGGAGGCGGCTGCTCCGTCCGCGCCGAACCCACCACCGCCGGAGCAAACGGCTGATGGGGCAGACGCCGGCGGAAGAACGGGCGTCGACGAGGGAGCTCACGGTGCTGCCAGGTCCAAGGACAAGGCTGCGCTGCCCATCGGCGGCGTAGCCGGCTCCCACAACGACCGGGCGCACTCCAAGACCTCGGCGTCCGTACATGCACCGCGCCCATCTCAGGAGGCGCGGGACCGGCAGCGTCATGGTACTCACGGTACCATGCGCTTGCTGGACCAAGATCGAGCTGGTGGATCTCGGAGTGCTCAAGACCAGCATGCACGCCAACATGCTGGCACGAGTGAGGCACGGTCGCCTGGACGGGATACTGCTCCTTCTAACATAGTTAGAAGTCCGAGCATATCCCGCTCCTCGCACCGTTCGCCACCGCCACCCGCCACTACAGCAGAAGCTTTGGCGCGAGCTCAACTGCTCCTGGACTACCCTCCAACGGCGGACAAGATCGACGACTGGAGGGCCACCATTCAGAGTCTCATCGGCTTCACCAACGGCGACACTCAACGGCAGCCGAGCACGTCGCAGCCGCGGCAAGTCAGCCAGGCACGAGCCGGTGGCGACAAGACTGGTGGGGTTGCAACCATTGTGCACTCTCCGCCCCGAAGGCCAAGATCGCCGACTCGCCGGATCCACCTCGACAGCGACTCCACCGCGTCATCAGATCCACGAGCTCGTCGCGATCAGCGCCAAGTTCTTCACGAACGACAGCAAGAAGACGCTCGTACTCGCATCGAGCGCCGAAGAGAAGCGCGACGTCAATCGGACCAGCGCGCTGGGCCCTCTGTCGACATGCATGCGCCAGGGGAACCAGGCAACTTGCCGTACGCGGTAGGTTGCCCTGCGTTTACTCGTGAGCTGCGGCAGGTCCAGTGGCCCAGCATGAAGAATTTCAAGCCAGACGTAACAGAGAAGTATGACGGAAAGTCGCATCCGTCGGAGTTCCTCAGCATCTACACCATCGTGGTGCAGGCTGCCAAGGGGGCGGGACGACAAGATCCTTGCCAACTATTTCCCGCTGGTGCTCAAGCCCAACATCAGGTCCTGGCTCATGCACTTGCCGGACAACTCCATATCCTCCTGGGCAGACCTATGCCATCAGTTTGTCGGCGCCTTTACCAGCGGCCACAAACCTCATGGCCAAGAGAGTGACCTTCATCTGCTCGCCCAGAAGGAAGGAGAGCCCCTGCGCAAGTACATTCAGAGATTCAGCCGTGTACAGCACAACATCCCAGATGTCCACCCTGCCGCGGTCATCAGCGCGTTCCATTAGAACGTGCGTAACCGCGGGATGCGGGAGGAGATGGCGATGTGCAAGATCAGAGACGTCAGTGAGCTGTATGCCCTGGCCGACAAGTGTGCACGTGCTGAGGAAGGGAGGAAACTCCCCGGAGAGAATACAGGAGCAGGAGGATCTGAGAGCGAGGATGCTGCCCCGGCAAAGAAAAACCGGCGGCGGAACAACAGGAAGAAGAAAGGTAAAGATGTGCTAGTCGTGGAGCAGTCCGGAAACGAAGGCGGCGCCAAGAAAGCCAAAGCTGGTAGCTCTGGCAAGGAGATTGCTGCATGCACCAACTGCCAGGCTGTGGCGGTCGCCGACAAGCAGGACGGCACCGACAAGCAGTCCCGCAAGATGCACTGCACCAAGGGCCATGACCTCCAGAGCTGCAAGAAGGTCGAGCAGCTTGTCATCCAGCAAAAGGCTGAATACGAGCGACGCGACAAGGAGAGGGCCCAAGGAGGCGCTGGAGAATCCGGCAAGAAGCGCGCTGGCCGGGGAGGACGCCGCGGCAAGGCCAAGCAGTGGCAAGGAGACAGACCTCCCCGCGGCCGCGACAAGGATGAAGATGACGACGACGATGAAGACATGGATGATGTCGAGACCAGTGAGCAGGAGTTCCAGAAAGCCACAGAGGTCTTGTGCGTTTACGGCGGTGCTTCTCTGCATAGTTCGCACCGCCAACTCAAGCAGTGGGTGCGGGAAGTCAATGCGGCGGAACCACCTATCGAGTCACGCAAGCTTCTGAAATGGTCCAGCATGCCTATCATCTTTGATATTGAGGACCACCCTGATCGCACAACTGCGGTCGGGTGCTTGCCGATGTTGGTTTCACCAACTATCCGCAACCTCAAGGTCGCTAAGATGCTAGTTGACGGCGGGGCCGTCTTGAACCTAATCTCCTCCGCTGTACTCCAGAAACTCCAGATCCCTGACAGCGAGCTTGAAGAGACCGGCACATTCCAAGGAATCAACCCGGGAAGGAGCAAGCCGAAGGGGAAGGTCACGCTGCCAGTAACATTTGGCAGCGAGGTGAACTTCAGGACTGAGAGGGTCACTTTTGACGTTGCCGATTTTCCATTGCCTTACAATGGGATACTCGGCCGTCCAACACTCACCAAGTTCATGGCAGCCTCTCACTACGCATACAACATGCTGAAGATGCCAGGCCCGATAAGCGTCATCTCTGTCCCTGGCGACAAGAAGGATGCTCTTATCTGCGCCGACAAGATCTACCAGGAAGCGGCAGCCGCAACAGATCGCAAGTCACCTGCCGTTGAAGCTCCCGGGGGGAAGAAGACCAAGTCCGGCAAGAGTTCTGATGCCCACTCCGGCAAGCGCACCTCTTCGGAGTGCTGCGCTGCCGTCGAGGACGCACCATCGAGCTCCACCGGCAAGTGTAAGAAGGCAATGGCAGCTCCGCCAGAGACCAAGAAGGTGTCTGCCAAGGAGGACGGCACTGGTGGTACCTTCACCATCAGTGCCACTCTCGACCCTAAATAGGAAAGCGCGCTCATTGCTTTCCTGCGGGCGAACGTCGACGTGTTTGCGTGGCAACCGTCTGACATCCCCCGTGTTCCCAGGAAAGTAATTGAGCACCATCTTGCCGTTTGTCCTCATGCGCGGCCCGTCAAGCAGAAGGTCAGGAAGCAAGCAGTGGAGCGCCAAGAATTCATCGCAGAAGAGATCAAGAAGTTGGAAGCAGCAGGCCTTGTCAGAGGAGTGCTCCATCCTACGTGGTTGGCCAATCCTGTAGTCGTGCGCAAGGCGAATGGGAAATGGAGACTTTGTATCGACTTTACCGATGTTAACAAAGCTTGTCCCAAAGACCCATTTCCTTTGCCGCGCATTGACCAGATTGTTGACTCCACGGCCGGATGTGACTTGCTTTCATTTCTTGACGCATACTCAGGATACCATCAGATCTTCATGGCAGAAGAGGATGAGGAGAAGACCGCATTCATCACTCCATGTGGCATGTACTGTTTCATACGGATGCCTTTCGGTTTAAAAAATGCTGGTTCAACATTTGCAAGGGTAGTCCATGTCGCTCTTGAGCCACAAATACACAGAAATGTGGAAGCCTATATGGATGACATAGTGGTCAAGAGCAAGGACAAGGCAACTCTGATTCCAGATTTAGGCGAGACCTTTGCAAATCTGCGCAAGATCAGCCTCAAGCTCAACCCCAAGAAGTGTGTGTTTGGAGTCCCCTCCGGCAAGCTTCTCGGGTTCTTCGTGTCTCAGCGGGGAATCGAAGCCAATCCCGACAAGATCAAGGCCATTGAGCAGATTGAAGCACCAAAGCGCGTCAAGGATGTACAAAGACTTGCCGGTTGCGTGGCTGCTCTCAGCAGGTTTATCTCTAGGTCTGCTGAGCGCGCCCTGCCGTTTTTCAAAATATTGAAAAAGGCAGGTCCAATGAAATGGACTCCAGAAGCGGAGGCTGCGCTGCAAGACTTGAAGAGATACCTGTCCTCCACTCCAATACTTGTCGCACCTAAGCCACAAGAGAAGTTGCTGCTATATATAGCGGCAACCAATCAAGTGGTTAGTGCTGCGTTAGTAGCAGAGAGGGAGGTAGATGACGAGGCAGCAACCACGGCAGGCGCATCCAGTGACAAGCAGGGGGCTTCCCCGACAAGCTCTGGTCCCGACAAGGATGGATCTGCGCAGACGCGCGAGGAGATACAGAAGAGAATGGTACAACGCCCAGTTTAGTTTGTCAGTTCCCTTCTGCAGGGGGCTAGGTCAAGGTACTCTGGCATGCAGAAATTGCTTTTCGGCCTTCTCGTGGCCTCGAGAAAGCTGCGCCATTACTTCCAAGCACATGAGATCACAGTTGTCACTCGCTTTCCACTGAAGAGGATACTACAGAATCCAGAAGCGACAGGCAGGATTGTTGAGTGGGCACTGGAACTGTCAAGCTTTGGCCTCAAGTTTGAGAGTACTTCAACTATCCAAAGCAGAGCATTGGCAGAATTCATAGCAGAATGGACGCCAACACCAGATGAAGAAATTCCAGAAACGAGCATCCCCGTCGAGGAAGCAAGCAAAGAGTGGCTGATGTACTTTGATGGTGCCTTTTCGCTGCAAGGCGCCGGCGCTGGCGTGCTGCTTGTCGCACCCACCGGAGAGCACCTCAAGTACGTAGTCCAGATGCACTTTCCCAAGGAGCAAGCAACAAACAATACTGCAGAGTATGAAGGCTTGCTTGCCGGTCTCAGGATCGCGGCAGACCTTGGGATCAAGAAACTCATTGTCGGGGGTGACTCGCAGCTTGTTGTCCGCCAAGTGAACAAGAGCTATCAGAGTCCGTTGATGGAAGCCTACGTCGACGAAGTGAGAAAGCTAGAAGAGCACTTTGACGGCCTACAGATGGAGCATGTTCCAAGAGCTCAGAACGCCGTTGCCGATGGCCTATCAAAGTGCGCCGCACTTAAGTTACCTGTGGAACCAGGGATCTTTGTGCTCAAGCTGACTCAACCATCTGTAACGCCATCAACTGGACAGAGCAAGAAGAGGAAGTTGATTTCTGGTGACTATTTTCCGGCAGAGCTTCCCGAAGCCGCCGCCAAGAAGGTCCCCAAGATCAACGCCAAGAGCGCTGAGGAGCAGTCTGCTCCGGCAAGCCCTAGGGTTTGTTCCATTGAAGCAGAAACTCCCGACAAGTTTTGCTCTGGCAAGCTTGCCGGGGAACGTCAAGCTCCGGCAGAGCCGCAGGTTCTCGCCGTAGAAGCGGATGTTCCCGCAGCAACAGATTTGCCTTTAGTCCTTGTTGTCGAGCCACAAGCTCCAGCATGGGCACAGCAGATTGTCCGTTTCCTTCAGACAGGAGAACTTCCCGAAGAGCAAGAAGAAGCGGAAAGAGTAGCCTGACAGTCAAGTATGTACCAGTTTGTCGACAACACACTGTACAGAAGGAGACTCAACGGTGTGAAATTGAAGTGTATTCACCGGGAAGACGGACAAAAGCTGTTAGCAGAGATACATGGAGGCATATGTGGTCACCACATTGGTGCAAGAGCACTTGCCGGCAAAGCTTTCCGGCAAGGTTTCTTTTGGCCGACAGCCCTCCAGGATGCAACTGCACAAGTAACCAAGTGTGAAGCATGCCAGTTCCATTCCAAGCAGATACACCAACCAGCTCAAGCTCTCCAGACGATCCCTTTATCCTGGCCATTTTCGGTCTGGGGGCTCGACATCCTCGGCCCCTTTCCCCGAGCAGTCGGGGGCTTTGAGTACTTGTACGTTGCAATCAACAAGTTCACAAAGTGGCCGAAAGTGGAAGCAGTGAGGAAGGTGACAGCACAGTCAGCAGTCAAGTTCTTCAGGTCGATTGTTTACCGCTTCGGGATCCCTAACAGGATAATCACCGACAATGGTACGCAATTCACGAGCCGCACCTTCATGCAGTATGTCCAAGACCTTCGCTCCAAGGTCTGCTTCGCTTCTGTTGCTCACCCGAGAAGCAACGGTCAAGCGGAGAGGGCAAATGCTGAAGTGCTGTGTGGGCTCAAGACCAGGACTTTAGACAGGCTGCACAAGTGCGGAAGAAACTGGATCGAGGAGCTGCCGGTGGTTCTTTGGTCGATCAGGACGACACCAAATCGAGCCACTGGCCAGACACCTTTCGCTCTAGTCTATGGAGCAGAGGCAGTTCTCCCCACGGAACTCGTATATGGGTCACCTCGAGTGCTCGCTTATGATGAGCTTGAGCAAGAGCAACTACGACAAGATGACGTGCTGCTCCTTGAGGAAGACCGTCTTCAGGCTGCTGTACGAGCTGCTCGCTACCAGCAAGCTTTGTGCCGCTACCATAGCCGCAAAGTTAACGCCAGAAGTCTCGAGGAAGGCGACCTTGTTCTTCGGCATGTTCAGTCCGCCAAGAATTCCAACAAGTTGACGCCGAAGTGGGAAGGCCCTTACCGGGTGAAACGAGTCACTTGGCCTGGCGCTGTCCGCCTTGAGACCGAAGATAGCATTCCGGTGAGCAATTCCTGGAACATTGAGCATCTTCGTAAGTTTTACCCGTAAGGCGCGGTTGCCGGAACCTGTTCCGGCAACCACCTTTTGTACAAGTCTTGCCGCTGTTGCATGTAATCCTTTGTACAAAGCCGGGCGCATAAGTAAAGCTCATATGCCCCGCACATCTTGTCAATTTCATGCTTTCTATTTTTTGCATATGTGATCTGACATTTTGTGCAGCACCTACTCCCCGGTAAGCAATAACGAGCCGTAAGGCTCCATATCTTTATTTTCTCCTCTTTCTTTTTTCTCAAGGAAGGTTCCCTCGCCCACAAGTTTGTCGGGGGGAAAGGAGAAGATAATGGTATGGACCAGGCGTCGTTCAAGAAAGTTTCGCCTTACCGGGAAGCAAACAACAGAAAAGATAAGTTGCCAAAGTTTGAGCAATCAGATTTTTAAAATTTTTAAGTTATCTCCCTTGAACGACCGCACTTTGTATGGAAAACCTGTGCGCGGAGGAACCAACTCGTAGCTAGTTGCGCCCTTACTTTGTTTCGAGTCCGCTCAACAACTTAAGTGAGTTGCGACTAGTTGTGACAAGATTTCTTGTCGGTAGCGGCACCGCCAGCAGGCTGCTGACGTCCCGCACTCAGCACTCGCGGCTAAGGTGCCTGCACCGGCAAGTTCCCTAAAAGCGTAGGGCAAAAACATACAAAGGGAGGAATCAAGTAAAGGGAATAACATTGCAATCATTATCCGGAATAGAGTTATATTACAAGGTAGCTTGTCGCGGTTCTAACAGATTGTTCTTATAACATGACCAGCAGCGACAAGAAAAGAAGAAAACGGGTGGCCTAGTCTACGCGATCACCCTCAATCCTCTTGATCCCGCTCACCTTGTCCACAATGGGTGCGACAAGGGTCTTGAGCGCCTCCAGATCAGCATCCGGCGGCAGGGTCTTGAGGACGGTGGTGAGGTTGAGGCCCGGGTTGCAGAAGGCCACCTTCACCAACACCTTTTGAAGAGCTCCCGCGCAGATCTTGCACGACTCGTCGGCCAGCTGCTTCGGGATCCTCTCCCGGAGTCGCTGGAGGGCCGTCGCCACGCCTTTGAAGAACAAGATGAGCTTGGCACTGGGTTGGAGGTTCTCGTCGGAGGGATACCCGAGATCCTCCATCCCCAGCTGCGCCAGCTCCCTGTCAATGTCGGCGGCAACATTCACGAGACCCTCCGTCCAGTGCTCCACATTCTCCCTAAAAGCATTCTGGGCGGCGGCAGCACTCTCCAGCAGCGCCTTGTCGGCCTTGATCTCCTCCTTCAAGGCCACCTCGTGCTCCCTGGCGCCCTCCAGCGTCTTGGTCAAAGTGGTCAGCTTCAACTCAAGATCTGCGTTTGAGTCCTTGGCGGCGCTAAGCTCTTTGCCCTTCTCGGTGAGACGAACCTGCAGCTCTGAGTTGCTGTGGGCGTCCTTCTCCCGCTCACGCTTGAGCGCGGCAAGCTCTTCACCACTCGCCTTGAGATCGGCCTCCAGCTGCGCCACCTTCGTCTCCAGCTCCTTCTTGGCGGCCTCGGCAACTGCGGCAGCATCCTCTGCTTGCTTAAGGGCTCCGCCGAATTTTTGCTCACGCGCGGCAAGCTCCTCCTCGTGGCTGTCGAGGTTAACTTTCCGCTGCACCAGCTCGCCCTCCTGCGCAGACAGCTTCTCAGCGGCAAGCCGCTGTTGCTCTTCAACTCTGGCCTTCTCGAAGAAGAAGGCCTTCTGCTCTTCGGCGAGTTGCTCCCGCTCCTCTGCCAGGGACCGGAGAGCTTCCTGGTTGAGACCCCAGAGCTCCTCCGCGCGTTTCTCGATGTCCGCTCCCGCCTTCGCGACAAGCGCCTCATGGGATTCCAGCTTGGCTTGCCGCGCGCGGTAGAGCGACAACAGCTTCCGCAGCAGCCGCTCCTCCTCAGGCTCGCTGCTGCTGCTTCTCGATGCGTCTACCAGCGTCAGCCCAGCGGAGGCGAGCACCTCTCCGTCGAAGCTCTCTCCTTCGACCGGCGCCCTGGAGCTCAACGCCCAGGGGAGGTTGATGAAGACGCCATCGCCGGCCTTCAAGTAGACGCCTGGCTGGGGCTCTTCGGAGCCTGGCGCTGCGGCAACGGCGGACGGGTCGGCGGTCGACATAGCGCCTGGCGCTCCTGCGGCCTCAGGGCCGTCAGTGCGATCGCCAGACCCCCCGCCTGCTTCTGCGGCGGCAGCTTTGGCGGCCTCTGCGCCGGCAGGATTGTCAGCACCGGCTGCTTCTTCGGTGGCAGCGGCGTCGTCGGCGGCAACCTCGGTCTCCATCGGCTCCGCAGTAGATGGGTCTGACGGCCGGAAAAAGGAGAAGAGTCAAGCAAATATCCAAAAAAAAGAAGATCAAAAGAAGAAGAACCCAAGGGAAGTTTTGAAGCTAGAGGATTACCTGTACCGGGTTCTGCAGTCGTGGTCTCCGCCGCCGGGGGGCCGATGGTGCTGTCCCTTGCCGGAGAACTCTCCCTTGCCGGAGGACTCTCCCTTGGCTCCTGGTGGGGCTGCTCTGCTCCTACACAAACCAACAGTCAGATGTCAGCAAAGAAAGAGTATCCATGCGCGCCTAACAGCGGAAAGCGAACCATATACTTACGCCGGGGGCTGCTCTGGAGAACAGTTGCCGGGTCCGGCAAGGTTGTCTCGGACGCACCCCCTGCTGTCGCGGTGGGTTCGTCCTCGATGATAATCACCGGGACCTTGGCTCTCTTCGCTGCTCTCTGGGCCAGAGTCCTAAAAAAAGAATAAGTTCAGAGTAAAGCAAATGAGATACAAGACAAAACAGCAAGAATTGAAGAACTACAAGTACAACGAGAATCTTACTCTTCTTCTTCCTCGTCGGAGCTGAACGCGGAGAAGTCGAAGTCCGGCTCACGTCCGGCGCGAGGAGGTGGAGGAGTAGGTTCCCTTGGCCGCTTGGCGGAAGCAGTAGCGGTGGTCTGAGACGACCCCGCTCCGGCTGCCGCCGCGGCGTGAGAAGCAGCAGGAGCAGAAGCGGTGGTCCGGCAAGACCCCGCTCCAGTTGCCGCAGCAGCGTGAGGTGCTTCCGCGGCAACAGTACTTGCCGCGGTGGAGCGTGTCGCGCAGCGCGGCGGCTGTTGGCTCATCTGCCGCTCCGCTACGTCCCAGGCCTTGCGGAGACGCCTTCTTGGTGGGGATGGAGGCTCTGCTTGCGGCGAGCTGCCTGAAGATGAGGAGGAAGAGGAGTTGATCTCCAGCGAGCCGCTCGTATCCTTGGCGGGCTCGCTCGACTCGACGTCATGCCCGGCAAGCTCTTTCTCGCCGACGAGCTCCTCTCGCTCGCCACGGCTTGCCACCTCTGCTGCCTCTGCCTCCTCCACAGTGAATCCAAATTCGCCCGCGGCAGCGGCTGCCGCCGCCTCTTCCAGCCTAGTGGCGATGCGTGTCATCTCCGCATCGGTGGTGTCGCGGGTGAGGCTCTTCTTTTCATCGGAGCGGACCGGCACTTCTACCAAGCCGTCAAAGAACTGCCGCACGACGTCGTCTGCAGGCTCTTGCCAAGTTGGGACAATTCCATGCGAATCGCACAGCGGCATCATTGCACGGATGCGGTCGAGCGCGGAGTTGTTGCACAGCGGAACGACGCCCCTCGGCAACCTGAACACTTCGGGATGTTGAGGGTCGTACTTGAACAGCTCCTGGAGCATCGCGTTAAGCTCCAGAATAGTGAAGTTGAAGTTGAGGCCCGGACGCAGCCTCATGATATCCGCCGAATTCTTGAATTCCCAGGCGGGTCTCCCCCGTTCCTGCAGGGGGGCGATGCGGCGGCGAAGAAAATCTGCGCCAACAGCGCCTACAGTGAGCCCGGCAAGCCTGAGGCGTTGGATCCGGGTGACGGCAATCTTCAGCCTATCGTCTTCCGGGGCCACGTCACTCCAATCGCTGCCGCGTGCTACTGGGGCTTGGCGCCGGGCGGTAAACGGCTGCAGGTTCTCCTCGGCAATCCAGCACCAGTCTGCTCTCCATTCCTCCCACTTGCCGCGGAACTCTCCCTCCAGATAAGTGTCCTTCTTGCCGGCCCTCGAGATCTAGGCGATTCCGCCGGATAAAGGCTCTCCTCTCTCTACTCGGGGCATAAAGAAGTGGCGAAAAAGGGCTACATTGGGATAGACTCCGACAAAGTTTTCGCAGAGATGTGCGAAAACGGCCATGGTCAGAACAGCATTGGGGGTGAAATCAAGGAGGTGGAACCCGTAGGTGTTCATAATATCGCAGAAGAACTCAGAGAAGGGCGGGCAGAGCCCGCAGTAGAAGAACAAGGCGAAGAAAGGATATCCGTTTGGAGCCATTTTCCAAGCGGCGGCTGGAAGTACCTTCGTGCGCGGATGCGCTCGCATCTCCGTCGACCAGAAGAGGTAGTAATTCTCCCTCAGCTCCCTCGCGGCGAGCTTGGGGGGGAAGATTGCCCGCTCCTTTCGCAGCACCGCAAGCCGCTGCGCCTCGGTCGACTTCACAACCTTCCCCTTGTCGGCTCTCGGAGCCATGGCGGAAGTGGTGGAGGAGGTCGACGGCGTTGGTGGTGCTGGTGGCAATGGGGGCGGGGCGCTGCTCTCTTTCAGCTTTGGGGAGACGAGGGAGCGGCGGAGATTTCCGAGATTAGAGTAGCAACAGGCGAATGGGCGAACTACCCCTGTTTCCCCTGCTTATAAAGAGGGAAGGGGCAGACGTTCCGCCTTTCCGAATAAAGAAATCACCCATGATCTCTCCCACGACGCCGCATTCAACGCGTGCCGTTCGGGGAGGGCGCGGTGGATACGGGGAGAGATACGGCGAAACCCAGGCCGCGCGTGCCCGTGCCCTGTTTTGGGCCTGGCCCAACAGCGCTCGGCACCGTGTATGGCCCAGGCCCGGGGGCTCCTGTCGGTGTACTAGAGTAGGGGTACCCTAGTATCCCGAACTTGTGCACGGGCAGTCGCAGCATCCCGCGGCAAGGCTTGCCGGGTGACCGCCAAGGTCCTCCGTGGTTCCTTTAGAGCCATTCAAGGACAAAGTATCCAAGCCAAGGAGACAAGACCCCGGCAAGAGGAGCTTGCCGGGAAGGCCAACCAAGGCATCTCAAGGAACTTGCCGCGACGCGCCACGCGTCCCGGCAAGGCCCGGTGAGCGACAAGCTCCCGGACGCGACAAGACAACGACCGCGGCAAGGCGCTTGCCGCGGCAAGCCACCACTCTGTGTCCGCGCTCCAGCACATCCACCAACGTGTCGCTCTGGGACCCTTCCAGGCGTACGTGGCGGGAGGCTGTGCAGCCAGCGGTGCGCGGTGGTAAGCGGCGCTGACAAGATTGCCATCGTGGCGAGCGATGGCATCCCTGACGGTCCCTTTTGCACTATTTAGGCGACGCAGACGGGCATTTAATGCCCTTGTCCCCTGCCGTCAGGGTTAGGTATGATACACTGTAGCAGGTAGCTGTACCAACCGCAACACTTTTCCATTTTTACCCTTGTCTACGTTGCCACCTGTCGGTGACCCCTTGAGCATATAAAAGGAGGCCCATGCGCAACGTAGAGGGGGGGTTCGAAGGAATAGAACACTCACGCTCGGTCTCGTTAGCTGCTGGGGTGTACTGTAGCACTCCGCGCTCCCGAGCAAGAACTCAATACAAACCACAAAGCAGGAGTAGGGTTTTACGCATCCGTGCGGCCCGAACCTAGGTAAACCGCTCGTGTGCTTCGCCTCGATCCGCTCTTCGTGCGACCCTCGCCCCCGCCGAACCGAAAGGGACTCGGTCTGCCGGTCCCATAGGTGCTCGTGGATTAGTCCCCCGGCAGGGGCGTTAAACAATAGCGCTTGTTGGGAGGCAACCCAATTTTATTTTTATTCCTTGCTTTTTGCTCCTATTTAGTAATAAATAATTTATCTAGCCTCTGTTTTGGTTGTGTTTTTCTTGTTTAATTAGTGTTTGTGCCAAGTAGAACCGTTGGGAAGACTTGGGGAAAGTCTTTTTAATCTTGCTGTAAATAAGAGAAACTTTAGCGCTCACGAGAATTGCTGAAATTTTTATTTGGAAAGTGATATTTAGTTAATTCTTTTTGAAGATGATTAATAGATAAATTCCTCACGTCCAGCAATTTATTTTAGAATTTTTGGGTTTCCAGAACTTGTGTTAGCTACAGATTACTACAGACTGTTCTGTTTTTGACAGGTTCTGTTTTTTGTGTGTTGTTTGCTTATTTTGATGAATCTATGGATAGTAAAATAGTTTAGAAACCATAGAGAAGTTGGAATACAGTAGGTTTAACACCAATATAAATAAATAATGAGTTCATTACAGTAACTTGAAGTGGTGTTTTGTTTTCTTTCGCTAACGGAGCTCACGAGATTTTCTACTTTAAGTTTTGTGTTGTGAAGTTTTCAAGTTTTGGGTAAAAGATTTGATGGATTACGGAAAAAGGAGTGGCAAGAGACTAAGATTGGGGATGCCCATGGGACCCCCAAGATAATCTAAGGACACGAAAAAGCCAAAGCTTGGGGATGCCCCGGAAGGCATCCCCTCTTTCGTCTACTTCCATCGGTAACTTTACTTGGAGCTATATTTTTATTCACCACATGATATGTGTTTTTCTTGGAGCGTCTTGTATGATTTGAGTCTTTGATTTTTAGTTTACCACAATCATCTTTTCTGTACACACCTTTTGAGAGAGACACACATGATTCGGAAATTATTAGAATACTCTATGTGCTTCACTTATATCTTTTGAGTTGTATAGTTTTGCTCTAGTACTTCACTTATATCTTTTAGAGCACGGTGGTGGATTTGTTTTATAGAAACTATTGTTCTCTCATGCTTCACTTAGTTTATTTTGATAGTCCTACAAAACAGCGTGGTAATTTTCTTTAACTATGTTAGGCATTCAAGATTAATAAAAAGTTTTCTTATGAGTGTGTTGAATACTATGAGAAGTTTGATACTTGATAATTGTTTTGAGATATGGAGATAGTAATATTAGAGTTGTGATAGTTGAGTAGTTGTGAATTTGAGAAATACTTGTGTTAAAGTTTGTGATTCCCGTAGCATGCACGTATGGTGAACCGTTAAGTGATGAAGTCAGAGCATGATTTATTTATTGATTGTCTTCCTTATGAGTGGCGGTCGGGGACGAGCGATGGTCTTTTCCTACCAATCTATCCCCCTAGGAGCATGCGCGTAATACTTTGCTTCGTTAACTAATAGATTTTTGGAATAAGTATATGAGTTCTTTATGACTAATCTTGAGTCCATGGATTATACTCACTCTCACCCTTCCATCATTGCTAGGCTCTCTAATACCGTGCACCTTCGCCGGTATCATACACCCACCATATATCTTCCTCAAAACAGCCACCATACCTACCTATCATGGCATTTCCATAGCCATTCCGAGATATATTGCCATGCAACTTTCCATCGTTCCGTTTACTATGACACGCTCCATCATTGTCATATTGCTTTGCATGATCATGTAGTTGACATTGTATTTGTGGCAAAGCCACCGTTCATAATTCTTTCATACATGTCACTCATGCATCATTGCACATCCCGGTACACCGCCGGAGGCATTCACATAGAGTCATATTTTGTTCTAAGTATTGAGTTGTAATTGTTGAGTTGTAAGTAAATAAAGTGTGATGATCATCATTATTAGAGCATTGTCCCAAGTGAGGAAAGGATGATGGAGACTATGATTCCCCCACAAGTCGGGATGAGACTCCGGACTAAATAAAAAAAGAGGCCACAAAAAAGAGAAAAGGCCCAAATAAAAAAATGAGAGAAAAAGAGAGAAGGGACAATGCTACTATCCTTTTACCACACTTGTGCTTCAAAGTAGCACCATGATCTTTATGATAGAGAGTCTCCTATGTTATCACTTTCATATACTAGTGGGAATTTTTCATTATAGAACTTGGCTTGTAAATTCCAATGATGGGCTTCCTCAAAATGCCCTAGGTCTTCATGAGCAAGCGAGTTGGATGCACACCCACTTAGTTCTTTTTGTTGATCTTTCATATACTTATAGCTCTAGTGCATCCGTTGCATGGCAATCCCTACTCACTCACATTGATATCTATTGATGGGCATCTCCATAGCCCGTTGATACGCCTAGTTGATGTGAGACTATCTTCTCCCTTTTTGTCTACTTCACAACCACCATTCTATTCCACATATAGTGCTATGTCCATGGCTCACACTCATGTATTGCGTGAAGATTGAAAAAGTTCGATAACACCAAAAGTATGAAACAATTGCTTGGCTTGTCATCGGGGTTGTGCATGATTTAAATACTTTGTGTGGTGAAGATGGAGCATAGCTAGACTATATGATTTTGTAGGATAACTTTCTTTGGCCATGTTCTTTTGAAGAGACATAATTGCTTAGTTAGTATGCTTGAAGTGTTATTATTTCTATGTCAATATTAAACTTTTTTCTTGAATCTTTCGGATCTGAATATTCATACCACAATTAAAAGAATTACATTGAAATTATGCCAAGTATCATTACACATCAAAAATTCTATTTTTATCATTTACCTACTCGTGGACGAGCAATTATTCACTCTAGTAAACTCTTCGGGTGTTAGTCGCATGGCGATGTGAACTATGAGTGTTAATCACATAACGATGTGAACTAGATTATTGACTCTAGTGCAAGTGGGAGACTGTTGGAAATATGCCTAGAGGCAATAATAAAATGGTTATTATTATATTTCCCTGTTCATGACGATTGTCTATTGTTCATGCTATAATTGTATTAACCGGAAACCATAATACATGTGTGAATAGATAGATCGTAATATGTCCCTAGTAAGCCTCTAGTTGACTAGCTCATTGATCAATAGATGGTCATGGTTTCCTGACCATGGACATTGGATGTCATTGATAACGGGATCACATCATTATGAGAATGATGCGATGGACAAGACCCAATCTTAAGCGTAGCACAAGATCGTGTAGTTCCTTTGCTAAAGCTTTTCTAATGTCAAGTATCATTTCCTTAGACCATGAGACTGTGCAACTCCCGAATACCGTAGAAATGCTTTGGGTGTACCAAACGTCACAACGTAACTGGGTGGCTATAAAGGTGCACTACAGGTATCTCCGAAAGTGTCTGTTGGGTTGGCACGAATCGAGACTGGGATTTGTCACTCCGTATGACGGAGAGGTATCTCTGGGCTCACTCGGTAATGCAGCATCATAATGAGCTCAATGTGACTAAGGAGTTAGCCACAGGATCATGCGTTACGGAACGAGTAAAGGGACTTGCCAGTAACAAGATTGAACGAGGTATGGGGATACCGACGATCGAATCTCGGGCAAGTAACATACCGATAGACAAAGGGAATTGTATATGGGATTGATTGAATCCCCGACATTGTGGTTCATCTGATGAGATCATCGTGGAACATGTGGGAGCCAATATGGGTATCTATATCCCGCTATTGGTTATTGGCCGGAGAGATGTCTCCGTCATGTCTGCATGGTTCCCGAACCCGTAGGGTCTACACACTTAAGGTTCGGTGACGGTAGAGTTGTTATGGGAAATAGTATGTGGTTACCGAAGGTTGTTCGGAGTCTCGGATAAGATCTCGGAAGAGACGAGGAGTTCCGGAATGGTCTGGAGGTGCAGATCGATATATTGGATGAAGGGTATTGGAGTTCGGAATTGTTTTGGGGGTACCGGGTGACGACCAGCGTGTCCGAAAGGGGTTTCGGAGGCCCCGACAAGCGTTGGGGGGGGCCTTATGGGCCAAGGGGAGGGGGCACATCAGCCCACTAAGGGGCTGAGTGCTCCTCCCACCCCATCTCACGTAACTTGGAGAGGTGGGGGCGCCTCCCCTAGGGCAGCCACCCCTCTCGGCTTGGGGGGCAAGTTTCCTAGGGGTGGGGGCGCCCAAACCCATCTAGGGTTTCCCCTGTTGCCGCCGCCCCTCCCCTAGGGAACCCTAGGGCGCTTCCTCCACCCCCTTCCCCCTATATATAGTGAGGGAGAGAGAGGGCAGCCGCACCCTTCCCGTGGCGCAGCCCCTCCCCTCTCCTACACCTCCTCCTCCTCCGTAGCGCTTGGCAAAGCCCTGCCGGAGAACCACGAGCTCCATCACCACCACGTCGCCATGCTGTCGGAGTTCTCCCTCAACTTCTCCTCTCCCCTTGCTGGATCAAGAAGGAGGAGACGTCGCCGGGCTATACGTGTGTTGAACGCGGAGGTGCCATTGTTCGACGCTTAGATCGGAATCGATCGCGATCTGAATCGCTGCGTGTACGACTCCACTAACCTCGTTCTTGTAACGCTTCCGCTTAGCGATCTTCAAGGGTATGAAGATGCACTCCCTCTCTCTCGTTGCTAGTATCTCCTAGATTGATCTTGGTGACACGTAGGAATTTTTTTTGAATTATTGCTACGTTCCCCAACAAAACTTTGCCGTCTGCCATGGCTGACGGCAAAGGCATGCCTGGCGGACGACAAAGGCCTTTGCCGTCAGCCAGCAGACGGCAAAACATCCGGCTGAACGAGCTACGACAAAGGGCACTTTGCCGTCTGCTGGTGGACGGCAAATATGCAAAGGCCTTTGTCGTCTGCCAGTAGACGGCAAAGGGCATGGCTCTTTGCCATCTGCTGGCGGACGGCAAAGGGCATGGCTCGTTGCCATCTGCTGGCAGACGGCAAAGGTTGTAGGCTCTTTGGCAAAGAGACCAAATATGCATTAATTCTGTTTCTTCTTACATCAATTCATTTTCACAGAAAATCAAACACAAATAGGACAATCATTTGGGACACCTAGGTGCCCAGGCTCCTTACCTAGAAGCCGTTGGATCATACTTGATCTCACTATTAAAATAGGTATAGGCTTTGCATGCATACCCTCATTATTACTTTTCTATTTGTTTGCATGATGCTACTTCTATGAAAAGTAATAAAGGTTGCCTAATTGATATGTGTCATTACGTTCCCTTCATGATAATAGTAAATTGCAATTAATTATTTAGCATACTCGTTGCCATGTATGACAGGTGCATAATAATTAATTAGAAAAATATCACGCAACTTTTTTACCACGTACACCAATACGTACATATTTTCATTGGGTAGAACAATAACACGTATGTATTTTTATTGGGTATGACACCAACACGCACATATTTTCATTAGGTACAATTCCCATTAATTGCCATCGCGGTCTAAAAAATATACACGTGGATATCTCGGGTACATATACCGCTTATAAAATGTGTGACATGGGTATATACAAGAAAAATTCACATCGAGGTATGTATATTTATGTTTATATTTTTATTGGGTATACACGTATATATTTATTTGTATATTCGCATCGAGGTATATTTTTGTGTATATTTTCATTGGGTATAACATCAACACATACTTATTAAAATGTATGATATTTATGGGTATATTTTCATTGGGTATAACATCAATGCATACTAATTTGCGTTAGGTATAATACCCACTAACTAGTATGTCGGTCTAATAACATATACACGTGGGTATCTCGAGTATATACGTACCCAAGTATATATGTTCAGACTATTTTTGTTATGAAAAACAATCATGACTATTTAGGATACTAGTACATGCAAACAAAACATGGAAGGTCATTATTTTGTCAATTGTGCACCATGCATTAATAAATAGTACTTGCCATAACGCGCCTAGGTGCGTGGGCACCTAGGTGCCCCAAATAATTTATATATATATATATATAGGACCAATATAGCACATCCAATCCATGTTACCAATAGTAGCAAGTTTCATCCATACATATACATAGTTTCATCAATATTACACAGTTTCATCCATAGGTAGCAAGTTTCACAAAGTCAAAACAAAAACTATAGACAAGCACTCCATATCTGAAATTAGATGAAATGACCTAAAACTAAATATATATTTTCCTAAAAACAATCTTATTACTAAGATCTTCTCTGGATCTTCTTCTTTTCTTCCAACCTGCATAACAAAAACACTAAGAAAGAGAGAATGGGTTAGGAGTAGAAATGTAGCATTTCACTTGGTGAAATGCAATGCTGTAGGAGCCAACACTTGAGAACACCAGAAAGTACTAAATTTTGAGAGATATCTAGATCCTGCAGCAGTACATTAAGAGCAAATTCTGTCACTAAATAAGCATTGCAATTGTCATGGTATAACAAGCAAACAAACGCAAGAGTCATGTCCATAAAGCAAATAGATATACAGGCAATCATAGGTGCAGAGAAGCACATATAGAGTTAGTAACAAACTTGGATAGATGGTTCAATACAAGCACATTGTAATAGTACCCATAATAACTTACATAACTTAACTACTTCTAAGTACTCAGAAGTAAAGTTGATTGTCCCTATTTTCAGTAAGTGATCATGCAAGAAGAAAGTTTCTTTTTATGGGTTTCAGTACCACTAGAAGGTCTCAGGACACAAGTTGCTCTTGCAGAAAAGATAAACAAACACATGCCACATATGTTACCAAGTTCATGGAAACAATAATGATGGTATCTTTTCATATGCAGAGCCCTTTCTTTCTCCTCTTGGCTTAAGCCATAAACCCTGAAGCTGGTCTTGCGCCCTCATCCACTAACTAATGCAGGTGTTGCATTGCACACTCCCTTACAACTGGTTAAAAAGAGCTTTTGCATCTTTCCCTCCTGCCCCTGCATCTACATGTACAGGGGCAATGAAAACCCCCATGGGCAATGGAGTGACATTATGAGGCACCAGTGTCCTTCCCTGCATTGAGTTAGGCTAGTGCATGGAAGATGGAACTCTAGGTACTTGTTTTGTGTGAAAAATATAGTCACAAGGGCTTTACTTTTGGTCAATTGCTAACACGGCTTATGTGGGGCACCCAAAATTTGGCTAGATAAGATACAACTACTCCACCATATAGGCAGAACACATAGCACTCTAGAACCCTAGAAATAGTTAATCATTAGTTGCAAATCTATATCCATCACAACTTGTGCTAAACAGAATCTATCCAGTGAACAACACTATCTAAATAAATTCATATTTCTAGTCGTCTGAGTTACAAGGAGATTTTGTAAGGATGGAACTTTGGCTAGATAAGATAGTGTCCATATCAATAGAAAGAAATAGGCCATCTACTGGTCGCTCTAGAACCCTACAAATACTCCTAAGCAATACCAGAGTAGTATTTGACCGAAACAACTCCCAATAGCAATGCATTTTAGGCCCTGTTTGGATCATCTGTTCTCTTTTAAATATCCTTGTAAAAAAATACACGCATGAGCGCGTCGTTTCATTTCCGGCTGGAATTTGCACAGCGGCTAGTAAATTACACGTGTAAGTTATACACCTCCATATCAAGATGCATCCATTCCAAGCATGGCCTTATACTCTTTAGAACATAGCTAGGCATCCATGTTTAAGAAAGAATGCTAACCAGCCATGTAAACTTGAAAGTTTACTAGTACGAGTATTTTTCTCAACAAGTTATACTCATGCTAGCTTGTTTTGTTAAACTCATTCAAAGTTCAAATTAGTCCTCCTAGAATTGGAGCTTGCCTGCGTATGTAGACAAACTACCCTGATGTTATACTCTAGAACCTTAGTGTATGGCCACAAATTAGTTGTCCTAGAATTAGAGTACCTTGATGTTGAGAATGCAGAGTGTATGACCACAAATTTGGTCACTCTCAATTTAGTTCTGTACTGGAATAACAGTATTAGCACGAAAATGTTTAGGTATTCCTAACTGAACCTAACTGAAGTGAATAACAATAACCCCCATCTCTCTTCATAGACCAGACCAAAGACAATAATCCCCTTCTCTCTATACTCCAGCACAATAAAATGGATGTACTACTTTGTGGTATCAACTAAATAAACAAAGGCTTAAAATAATTAGTTTTTTTCATCTCAAACTAAAATGAACTCCAAAGCTCAACTAAGCAACTTAGTTAGGTGTCAACAATTCTAATTAAGCTATGCAGTTATTAATCACCAATGGTCCCGTCCTTTGATCTGAAGGGGTACTAAAAGTAGTAGTGTTCGTTTTTAGACAAGCAAAGAACCTTCAAATGTGTTTGGCTCATAGTTTTCGCTGTTATTAGATCAAAGCAATTAAAAATGATGATTTGTACTAACTGCCGGAACAGTTCAGTGCTGCTACTTTTCAACATTATTACACTTCTACACATTGCGTAGCTGCACATTCGGAATAAAAAAGACAACGAAATTCCAACGAAATCTCACCTGTCAAAGAGGCAGCGTTGTCGAGGGAAAGGATGTTGAGGAGGCAGAGCTGCTCGCGAGAGACGAGGGTCGACGGTCTGCTGCTTCGACCCGCGGCTTGGTGCTTGGCGAAGCTTGCGGGGAGGCCTGCTCGGGGAGGAAGCGCGCGAGTAGGTTGGTGGTGAGGAAGGCGTTCCATTGAGGATGGTAGCCGCTGGTGGAGTAGCTCGGCGACGATGGTGGCATTCCGCATCGATCAGCTGCTCGGCGACGTTACTCTGGAGTGGGGTGACGCGGCAGTGGTCGGCAGCATTGGGGTGGTGGTGGGGGGGGGGGGGGGGGGGGGGGGCTGCCGTGAGGGGGGGCGATGACGGCAGTGATTTGGTTGGAGGGCGGCCGTGGGCGATGGGATGGTTGGGGGCGGTGGCGGCTTGTAGTCCGGTGGATTTGTGGGCGGAAGAGGAGCTGCGGTGGTGGGGAGCACTAGTAGAAAAAGGGCCTTTTGTCACGGTTCTATAGGGCCTTTTGTCCCGGTTCTGGAACCGGGACTAAAGGGTCGTTACTAAAGGTCCCCCCTTTAGTCCCGTTTTTTATACGAACCGGGACTAAAGGCCCTCCACGTGGCTGCTGCCTGGAGGTCCACCTTTAGTCCCGGTTGGTAACACCAACCGATACTAAATGATTTTTTTGAAAAAAAAGATTGATTTTTTTCCTGATTTTTAGATTTCTGAATTATTTTAACCTCTAATCTCTAATTACCCCTCATCACTGCTTAATTTAATCTCTAATCACCCCTCATCATTCCAAATCATATAACTTCCCAAACGGTCACCCATCCTCGCACGCTTAACTTCCGGGTTTTATTCTCACTCGTTTCCAAGTCTGCACTTGTTGTTTTCCTAACAATAGTAAGATGTCAATCCTATTAACCCTCAGGAGTTTAGCTTGAGCAGAATAAGTAGTTTGACCAGATTTAACGAAAATTTAAAAAAAACTGAAATTTGAGATAACTTTTTTTCCTTTTGGAATTTGAGGATTCTAAAAATTTGCAAACAGGCCATAGGCCGTCAAAATCGGATGCGGATTTTCGTGCTGAACATTTTGATATATTATACGTTTTTTTCTGACATCGCATGCAAAAGTTATACCGTTTTACATTTTCCATACACTTTTTGCAAAACATGTCCAAATTTAAGTTTTTAAATTTTCCTAACTAGTTGATGTAGTAACATAACTACATCTCGAAGGATGTTAACTTTTGAAGTTTTTATCATTTTCTTTTGCTTTTCATAAAACTGAAAAGGCAATACACCGGGGGGGGTTATGATTAGGATTTGAAAATTGCACCATTAGTACCGGTTCGTGGCACGAACCGGTACTAAAGGTCTAACCTTTAGTACCGGTTGGTGCCACGAACCGGTACTAATGCTCTCAACCTTTAGTACCGGTTCGTGGCACGAACCGGTACTAATCTAACCGGTTCGTGACCACGAACCGGTACTAATGCCCCCATTAGTACCGGTTCGTGGCACCAACCGGTACTAAAGGTCTAACCTTTAGTACCGGTTCGTGCCACACACCGGTACTAATGGGCATCGCACCCTTTAGTCCCGGTTCGTGGCACCAACCGGGACTAAAGGTCCTATTTGAACTAGGAGTAATGCCTGTACGGTGCCCTAACCGCTCGAACCGGGACTAATGCTCACATTAGTCCCGGTTCGTAATGAAACCGGTATTAATGCTCTTTTCTGGCCGAACCAAAGCCATGTTTTCTACTATTGGAGCTACGCCGGCAGCGGTCTAATCGAGTCGAAGGAGGCTGCTCGCCGGCGGTGGGAAGGTCTGGGGGCGACGAGGGCAGCGATGGATCTGGTGGAGGACATGGGTGGAGATTTGGCGTGATTTGGGGGCGGGGTTGCAGTCTGATAGAGGTAGGGCCAAAGGTGGGGGCAATGGTTTTTTTACCCGCAAAAAAAAAGATACCCCCCTCTTTGCCGTCCTCTTTGCCGTCTGCCAGCAGACGGCAAAGAGGGGGGATGGACCATTGCAGTGTACTGGCATCCAGTGGACCCCACCAGCACCTCTTTGCCATCCGCTGGCCAGCAGACGGCAAAGAAATGACAGATGGCAAAGACCTTCTTTGCCGTCTGCCAATTCTTTGATGTCCGTTGTTTGGTAGTTGATGGCAAAGATCTTCTTTGCCGTCTGCAAGCAGATGACAAAGAACTGGTAGACGGCAAAATCCCTGATTCCAGTAGCGTATGCTGTCATCGAAGAGCATTATAGTATTTCATTCTAGAATACAGAGGTGCCAACAGGTAGACATGTTACAATAGAATCACAGTTTTGAATGAATTGGTATCTTTCAAAGCATTAAGAATCTCATAGCATATTTTGAACTATATGATGATGCCAGCATATACGGATATTAGGCAACACTGACATGTTGCCATTCTGAAAGATCATACCATATTCAGATAAGTCTAAACCGTTGAACTTAAGCAAAAGAAAAATTGCATCTTGTCTTTATTTCAGCATATATGTGTAGTGGGATACCTAAATCATAAAAGCAAGAAATATCAGATGACCGTGTCCCATCTTTACCATTACTAGATCATCGATGGCGCTTTGCCTATAATGGCGGGAAATTTGATAAATATGTGATGGCATGGAATATTGATGTTAAATACGAAATAAGTTACATAGAATTTAAAGACAATGAACTTTAAATTTTTGATTAACAGGTCGGAGCACCATAGTGTAGTCTGTGTAGCGTAGTTGTAAGATCAGTCTCTAAAATCTGATTCCAACCTGCTAGGAGTTTTAGCTACAACATCATATTGTATGGTAAAAAAGACAACTATAAAGACGTTGTACAATCAGCGTTAAATAATCTCCCTTAGCACTGAAATCGGAAACACACAGATCAACTTGTCTTGTTCTTGATTTTACTGCATTGACAGTTTATCAATTGATTGATTGATTGATAGATAGATATATGTAATCAAAGGGATCATGACATTACTTCACGATATCTGGGAAGGTCATTCTTAACCATCTTGAGAAATGTTAGATTAACCTTCACTATTTTATGATAAAAACTTCAGGGCATAATCTCAATTAGATCAGCATGGGTCTTTTTTATTATCATGTACTTTGCATAATCTGTCCAACTAAATACTCCCACCTTCCCAAAATAAGTGACTCAACTTTTTACTAAGTTTAATACAAAGTTAGTACAAAGTTGAGTCACTTATTTTGGGATGGAGGGAGTACTAAATTTACGTGACCTTGTAAAATTAGAAGGGATATTATTGATAATGTTATTTAACAAAAAATAAGAGACATAATTAGACTAATAACATGAATAGTGAAAAAAAGGTGATCCACCAAAAGGTATTGATTTTACTTTATAACTTGAACACCACATAGGAAATTTCTGACAGAAGTTTCTAAACCACCTAAAAATGCTTGCTTTTGTAGTACTTCCATAATAATTCTTCATGTCTGCATTCATGTTTAACTTCAGGAGATCGGTGTAAAAGGAATATTATGAAATCATAATGCACTATGCATCATCGCAGCAGAAGGAGGATGCCTGCAGCCCAGTAACATTTATGTTATTTGCCTGGTCATTAAGGACAGTAAAATATATGTTATAAGTGAACTGTGCACAACTTTATAGTCGAATCTGATACTTCTATAACCTATATGACCAAGCAAAAATGCAGGGTAATAATACACTTACCACTCTAAGCTCTGAATCTAGCACCATTTACACAAATTGAATACTTAAATGCCTAGAAATTATAAGCTCGAGAAATTTCTGGCTAACAATACACTGATATGATGGCATCTATTTTATTGTCAAAAGTAGCAGTTTCCCCTACCGGAGCACCTTTTGCAAGGTATAATCAGATTCTCCATCTCTTAATTCAAATGCATGTCTCATATATTCCTAATTCAACTGTCCAAATATTAAGAAGCGGACAACTCCGGTAGCTCTTGAGCCAACACATTGTACCTGAAACATAAATGGTACGGTAAGTTGATATGAACATCCGTTACATCAATGGACAATGGAGGTTAATGGCATATGCTGTACTGAGTCCATGATGTAATCCTCGGCTCTTCGCACATAGAGAATAAAGACCGTTGAGCACAATGGTTCCTCTTGTGCATTGCATCAAACACATGACATGTACACTGTCAAAGAAATCAAATTCTGGATAGCTTCAAGAAACACGGGGCACAAAAACTTAATTGGGAAGATAGTTTGCTTGAGCAAAGCCAGCCACCGCGCGCCGTGGCTGCCGTTGCCCCGCTTGTCGGACGATCAGTGCACGGAGCACCAGTGAAAGCTTCACCATCCAAATATTTATGTTACTGACCTTTATTTTGCAGGAAAATATTCCAGACCTTATTTCTGCGAAACGAATAATTAAGCATACTTTGTATGCTTTGAACATTGTTTAAAGAAGTAGAGAGGGGATCGGACCATATAAGTTGATTTCAGTAAGCTTCCCACTGCTGGCCACCACTGTCGATACAAGATGTAAGATCGAGCATTACAGTAAACCCTTCCCTTCCTCCTTGGCTTCCCCTCCAAGCCGCTAAGAGAAGCTCAAAGCATTGCGCCATGCAGGTGGTGCAGGAGGCCTGCGCCGTGCTGCTGGAGTGCGTGCTAGGGCTTCGACTGCCTGGCCGTCAGGAAATGTAGAAATTAGTCATGAAAAAGGCAAGATGGAGAATTAGGCAACCAGCTAGAGGTTGCCCTGAATCACGAAGAGGTACTTCCCTGCCCTTCCGACATTTAGCCCACTTCGCGATTAAGGTACAGCTAACTGAAGATCCAACGGTGAAGAATGCCAAGTTAATGAAATCCAACGGCCAGAAATGCCTAATTACTGAGAGGGCAGGGATTAGATGCAGTTTTACTGTTCTCAACTAGAGACCATGCTGGCGCGCGTTGCCGCGCCCTTCTATATTTGCTATAAAAAGATAGGAATTTCTATAAATATATGAAGATTTGAAACATGCTTGTAAATTTGCCTGAACTAACACATAAATATCTTAGTAATTAAACTAAAAGTTAGCTGACACGCAGGGGAATAGTGTGAAGTTGGTCAAGCCTTATCGATCTTTTGTTTGTTGATGGATAACTGTTTTGTTGTGGCACCACATAGTTAATAAGTTCTGTTGTGGCACATCCTGTGTTTTTGTGCTTATACTTGAGCCAATTGCTCTGCTAAATAGGAGTATTACAAAGCAAACATGAATGAAATGACACCTCAGCTTTCATTTTCTTCCACACACGTTTTATTGTACTGGAGCTTCACAACTCAAAAATAAAAATAAATTGCAGATTCAGTAAAATCAAGCACCTATTTTGTCCCCTGCTTTTTATCCAACCTTTGAATGGAACAAGGTATTACTCTGTGAATATAAACTCAAGATTAATAATTAAGAAAGGAAATATACCTTTCATGTTGATTTCACAGTTGTCTTCTGTGTTTTTTTGTGCTCACACACCCTGAACAGTTCTCCTAGAGCCTTGTAATTAACACCCCTTATATTCTCTGGGAAATCCTCCATGGTGAAGGTTTCCATTCTCATTTTTCCCCAGACGTGAGGATGCATATAGATTAAAATCACCCGTAGTTGATTTCATGACCGATGGGCCCTCGGCAAATAGAGGATCCGAAATAATCATTAAGAATATGACCCGTTGAGTTCAACATCCTCCAAAAATATAATCATGGCTCGACTGGAATTAGTACTACAATATATAGCATCGGCCATGATGTTATACTCCCTCTCAACACGTTACAAAGCCATGAATATGAAATTAAATTGATGTATGCGAAGTAGAGTAGCAACAATTAACGTCATCATCACAATGTAAAAAACATTACGGAAATTTAAAATTATACCTATCTTTTTTCAGATGGAACATAATTAAGCTTACTCTCAATCGTTGATCAGAACCAATGTGAAATCCTCACCTCACAGAAAAAAAAAGGTTACCATGATAACAATCAAGAAACCTATTATCCCAATTTTAAATCAACCCAGAAGGCGTCAATGATGGGCTAAGCTTGCTGAGTATTCAACCTGAACCACAGTCCGTTACACACCAAGGAGAGGAACGACCTAGGCAAGAATGAGTGTGTTGGTGGCGGACAAACACAGTGGAGCCGATGAACCCAGCTTGGAGTTAGCCCCATGCGAAGTTGCCGAGCGTCCTGACAAAAGAAGGCCCGAGGAATCAGGACCCAAGTAATTGGGCTAGTAACTGACCTGCAGCACCATCGGACGCGACGCAACATGAAAAAAAAAACGGGGACACCATCACCAAATTATACATGAAAGAGGGGAAATAGAGACAGTGGGCAACCTAGCCAAGAAGAACAATGTGGGTCGTCGGGAAAAAAACGGACACGCCACGGTACATATGCAATTATAGAGATCTCACCGTGGATGCACTGAAACCTCGTTGTGGTCACCATGGCAACGCATCCTTCCCGACTATCTCCACGCCAGCCCCTCTGAGCCGCTTGGGGGGACTCCTTGCATCGTGGATTCACAAGAATCCAGCTTGGCTTAGGGTTGCCAGGAGGTGCTCACCCTGCCTCCGCCCGGGTGATCTAGCAAGACTGGATCTGGCGGTGGCGCAACCAAGGAATCCACACATGATGTAGGAATAAATTTGGTTCAGATCTCAGTGGTGTAGCGCCGTGATCGATCTGGGAGTGGAGCCCTCCCTGTTGCATCTTGAGGGTAAACGTGAGAAAGAGGATGGTGGCGGTTAGGCAAAGAGGAGGCGGCGTTCCATGGATGGTGGTGTTCGACGGTGGCTACACAACCGCCCAGGTCGTGAGAGAGAGACGAGAGGTCAGGAGAGGGAGGCGAGTGGATTTGGGTGGGCTCATCACGAGAAGGAGTAGCGGCCCAGTCCAACTTAACGCCGGACCCCCAAAATTATTACCAGAGGAGTGGCCCATCAAGGCTACCGCTGGTTAGAAGCGAATGAAGCATCAGAGCCCTCAGTAAACACCACCCCTCTCGTTAGGGTTTCACCTTCCTCTCGGCGACGGCGTCCCCGCCACCGTAGAGAACCGCTACCCCCTCCCTCTACCCTCCCGCCTGTGACCGTCGGGGCTCGCGGGGCCTCGCCGGCGGTGCCGGGCAGGGTTTTCGGGCTAGGGTTTTCACCGCTCGCGGGATCAGGAAACCTCGAGCAAGAAATCTAATGGAAGGAGCGCCATCGGGATCGGGCACCAAAAAAACCAATCTGGAGGCGATGATGGAGGAGCTGGGGCTGAAGGAAGATGATCTCCTGGACGTGGTCGTGGAAGATGAGGAAATCCCTGAGGAGGCGACCAGATGGATGGCGATCGCGAGAGTTCACACGGAGAAAACCTACAACCAGTACTGTTTTTTCAGGAACATGAGATCTGCTTGGGACCTGGCAAAGGAAGTGAAGATCAGGCCATTAGAGGGAAACCTATATACCTTGCAGTTCGGCTGCTTGGGCGACTGGGAACGGGTCATGGAAGAGGGGCCTTGGACGTTCAAAGGAAAGGCTGTGGTGTTATCACATTATGATGGGGTCACAAAGCCTTCAGCGATAGAGTTGAACAAAACTGATATCTGGATGCAGATTCATGATCTCCCAGATGGTTTCTACTCCAAGATTAAAGCTCTCTCGGCCATGGTGGGAGATTTCATTTATGCCGAGCCCAAGTCGCAGGACTTTGAAGGGAACTTTGCAAGGGTTAGGGTTAGAATCGATGTCACTAAGCCCCTAAAGAACGCAGTTTCTCTGGTGATAAAGAAGAAGGACACAGTCCAAAGAATCATCTTTAGGGTCAAGTATGAACGTCTTTCGGACTGGTGTGATGTCTGTGGATACCTTGGGCATCTCTTTAAGGAATGTGGAGATGGTGTTCATCCACCTAAAGCTTTAGTTTTTAAGGATCTAGAGGCCACTTGGTTCAGAGGACCTGGGAGAGGACCAGGAGAAGGCCGAGGGGCAGGTGAAGGCTCAGGAGGAAGAGGAGGGCGTGGCCGGGGCAGGTCGGGCAGAGGACGGGGCCGGGACCCGTCCCAGTCCTATACTGATGAGGGATACACTGGTTTGAGCACTGATGGCCGAGATAATGATGTGGCAATGAACGAGGGAGAAAATAACAAGAGAGGGGTCACGGCAGCAGAGCCAGTACTTGGGACGCCTAGAAACACCAGCAAGCAATTGATGTGCTGCCCCCCCCCCCCGGAAATCCCACCGACCGAGCCCTTCAACGGTGCAATAACCAAAAAGAAACAAGCTGAGCTCTACTACATCTGAGAAAACTGCAGGGAAGAACACGGTGATCACCAAAAATCTTGATGCACGTTTGGCGGGCCTCCAAAGGGGGTCGCGCCATGCACAATGAGTCTTCTATGCTGGAACTGCCGCGGGGCTGGCAAACCCGCGACAGTTCAGGAGCTTTGTGATCTCACGAGGCAGTTTGCCCCTCTGTCTTATGTATCTTGGAAACACAAATAGAGGGTAGTAGAGTAGAAAGCTTGGTTGGTACCTTGGGTTTTAATAAAAGTTTTGCCGTTTGCAGCATAGTCGAGTGTTCTATAGTGTCGAATGCCTTGGCAAAACCCAACTTCAGTAAAATAATTTCCCGTTTGGAGACATGACATTGGTGTATGTATTCGAAGGCCCAAGCCAGACAATCATGTATGGATCTACCACATAGAAAGCCATATTGGTTGCGATGGACAATTTGAAGGATGATTTTCTGAAGTCTATTGGCAAGAATTTTGGTGATCATCTTGAGGCAGCAGTTAAGGAGCGTGATGGGTCAATAATCATTAACTGTCTTGGGGGCATTTTTCTTAGGTATCAGAGTGATGAATCCATAGTCGAGGCTCTCCAAATTCAGTTTGCCCGAGTGAAATTCCTCACAAAGCTGATAAAAATCTGTTTTGATGATCGGGCAACACGCTTTTAAAAAAGCCCCGTTGAAACCGTCAGGCCTAGGAGCGCGATCCGCCGACATTTCCTTGATAACTGCGTCTATTTCTGCATGTGTGAAAGGAGTGGTGAGACTATCAAAATCCACTTGTGATCTAAAAAGCTTGGACATGTTGAATCGCATAGGTTGAGTGTTGGATTTGCCTAGGCGATCTGTGAAGGCCTCAAAAAGAATTGACTCCTTGCCCACATGATCGTCAACTGACGTGCCATCCGTTGTTTTTAGGGTTGAGATACAATTTCTTCTGTAGCTTTCTGTTGCCATCGCCTGAAAAAACTTCGAGTTTTCATCGCCAAACTTAATCCATCTGATGGTGCATCATTTTTTCCAATATTCCTTCTGGTATTGCAAGAACCAGAGAAGATGTTTTTTAAGAATGGCAAAGAAGTTCTTTTCAGGTATCGTGAGACTGTGGCGGTCCGCAATGGAGTCCAATTCTAGGATGGCTTTATTGGTGTTATCAATGGCAACTTTGAGGCAGGAAATCTTTCTACTCCACTAAGAGAGTGCATGACGAACAGACTTAAGCTTTTGACATAGGCTGGATGCGGCGTTCGAATTTTTTCCGTGGCGGATAGGTTTGTTCCAAGCCCGCTCAACGACGTCCATAAACCCAGGGTGCGCGATCCAGTATGTTTTGACCTAAAGATTTGCTTTTAGGAATCGCGGTCTGGATAACCACCGAGCAAGGGATATGATCTGAAACTGGTCCGCCAAGCGGATTGACAATCGTATTGGGGAAGGAGGCAGTCCAATTTAGAGAGGTGAAAACCTAGTCGAGTTGTTCAAGTAGTGGGTTTTGTTGCATGTTTGACCATGTATAGCTTCTGCCTTTGATAGGAACTTCCGTGAGCATCTGTTGTCGGATGAAATCGTTAAATATGAACATATCATGCATGTTACCACCAGGTTTGCTACGATTATCAGGTGATCGAATGTAATTGAAGTCCCCGAGAAGGAGCCTGTCTTCAGCAGATGGGATATCAATGTCAAAGAGCCACTGAGTAAACTTGTCACGTTGTTCCCCCTGGCACGGACCGTACACATTAATCAATTTTCACCGATGCGCTGATTGAGTGGAAGCGAATTCTATGCCCAGAGCAAAGGGTTCTGATAAAAAACATCGCCTGAAAACATGCTACTATTCTAGATCGTTATTATGCCGCCCGAGGCTCATTGCGATGGTATAAAAGCAAACTTATCCAAACGTCGAGGGCATAAAACTTTGAGCATAGAAAAAGAAGGCGTTTTGGACTCCTAGAGACAAATAACGGTGCAGCCACTAGCATTGATCGCGTTTGAAAGAGCTAAATGTTTATTGGAGGAATTAAGACCGCGAATATTCCAATAGAGCACATTCCAACTCTACAAAAGTACCATCGACTTAAGAAGCAAAATAAAAAGTACGCAGATAGATTAGGCGGAGGAGGTGGAGTCCTCGGGCCCCTTGGTGAGAGCTGCATCAGACAGCTCCTCAGCTGGGATGGCGCATAGTTGGGTGCCCACTGCTTGCATAGTAGCAAGTGGAGTTGGAGGTGGGACTGCAAGATCGTGGACTTCAAAGGCTTGTACTGCAGAGGTGTGCTGCGTAGTGTTAGTTGCAGCCGAGGGGATCAGACGAGGTTTAACCTTGGACTTCTGCTGGCGAGAATCAGAAGGCTGTGGGAGCCGGAAACCATCATACTTGGTGGATCTGTTGCTGCGTGAGAGATTGGCTGTATCAATGGGCACAGACATCTTCCCTTTGCGGTGCTTCTGAGTGTTGGGGTTCATGGTGTAGCTCTATGAAATCAGGCTAGTCTCAGACATCACGCTGCTCAGCGTATCCATTTCAGAAGAGAAGGATTCAGACATCACTTTAGTACTGGCGAAGGAGATCTGTTCGTCAGACTGAGCAGCAACAGGTTCGACAGTTTCAGTTATCTGAATATCTTCAGACTGCACAGCAACAGGCTCAACAGGTTCAGTTGGCTGAATATCGACCGACTGTATTACTTCAGACACATGCAACTGCAAAACCTCAGGCTGGGCGAGGGCTCGTTCAGCTCGGTGAGGATCATAGAAGAGCCAATGGTTGCGGTGGGCAATTGCCTGAACTGCAGCCCACCCGAGTTGACAGAAACCTGAACTTCTACCTGCAAGTTGGATCTCAGACCGTAGCCACTGCTCCAGGGGTCCCAGGTGGCCAGAACCGGACGAATTGCAGAAAAAGAGCATTGTTGAGCAGTTAGCGAGGAGTTGGGTCTGCAAGTAAAAGATTCATGAGCATTTCTCCATGGGTGGAGAGTCCAAAGCGCATCCCTTCATTGTGCATTTCAACAGTGACAGTAAGATATTCTGCAGACATCACTGGCATCGTCTCCTGATGGGCTGGGTTGTCCACAATCACCAAGGCAAAAGCAGACCCCGAGTGATCTGAGCTTCCCTCATCAGAGATAGTGATCGAGTCGTTTCATGCCTGAGTAGCATTGTCTTCTAGGTTGTTCTCAGGAACCAATCCATGTTGCACTGTCAATCCCTGCGCGGCCAGCCAAGCTTGAAAGTTCATCAGGTATGGTGGCATTTTGACAACGGGCGGAGCTGGAGGTGCCTGCCATTCACCCCAACCATTGTTGCCTTGCTGACCACCATTGGCTGGAGCTGCATTCTGAACAAGCCAATTATGCACTTGTTGTTGATAAAGTTGTTCCACGGTGAGCTCTGGACCAAACTGGGGATGCAGATTGCTGTCTGGAGGAGGTGGTTCTTCGCCTGCAGGTGGAACTTCAGGGAGGAGCGCATTCCAATCATTGCTACGCAAGATAGTGATTTGGACTGTCCAGCAATCCCATGCACCACCCAGTTGCCACACTACAAAGCTTTTAGTGACTAGCCGCAGACTGATTACTCTAGCTTTGATCAACATGAACCTTCTATCCCGATGAGGGTTATACCAAGACACCAAGGATCCAAATCCCCCTAAATACTTGTTAATGTAGTAATCCGTTTGATAGTCATAGGGGAACCCAAAAAACATCATCCATATCTCAGGACCGAAAGAAGTGGTGCGCCTATTGAGAGCCTCATGATGCGGCACAAAAGTAATGAGCAGATCTTCTTCCTCTAATTCCAGCGGGGTGGCAACAGCAGTATCTCTGAGGAAGGAATCCACAAATCCAAAAATCCCAATACCTAGAGGATGATCACTGGATTCAGTGGTGAAAAGTTGGGCTTCATGAAGCAAACCTTGGATAGCAGTGCGGATGGCGGCCCGACGATGCAGAGTAACATATTGGCTGGCTTTAGCAATGACAAGGTAGTCGTGATTCAACGGAGGAATCGGGCTGTAACGCCCTCGATGCAGCTATATCTCCTACGTGTCGAAGCACGACTTAGAGGCATAACCGCATTGAAAGCAATGCCGCAAGTAAGGTAATCTTCACAACAACCCATGTAAATAGATAATAAGGGGAAAGGTACATAGTTGTCTTACACTCGCCACGTCAAACAAAGTACATAAATAGCATTACATCATCCAATCACTCATGGTCCGACTACGGTACGAAAATAAAAGATCAACCCAACATGCGACACGGTCCCGATCGCCCCAACTGGGCACCACTACTGATCATCAGGGAAAGACACATAGTAACAGCGTGAGCCTTCGTCGAACTCCCACTTGAGCTCAAGCGCATCATCTGGAATGGAGTCATCGGGCCCTGCATCTGGTTTGGAAGTAATCTGTGAGCCACGGGGACTCAGCAATCTCGCACCCTCGTGATCAAGACTATTTAAGCTTATAGGAAAGGCAAGGTAATATGTGGAGCTGCAGCAAGCGACTAGCATATAAGGTGGCTAACCTGTTCGCAAAAGAGAGTGAGAAGAGAAGGCAAAGCATGAACGAAAACTAGAGAACCACCTACGGCAAACATTACTCCAACACCGTGTTCACTTCCCGGACTCCGCCGAGAAGAGACCATCACGGTAACACACACAGTTGATTCATTTTAATTAAGTTAAGGTTCAAGTTATCTTCAACCGGGCATTAACAAATTCCCATATGCCCATAACCGCGGGCACGGCTTTCGAAAGTTCAAATCCCTGCACGGGAGTCCCAACTTAGCCCATCACAAGCTCTCACGGTCAACAAAGGATAAACCTTCTCCCGAGACATTCCGATCAGACTCGGTATCCCGGTTCTACAAGACATCCTCGACAAAGATAAAACAAATCCAGCAACACCGCCCGAATGTGCCGACAAATCCCGATAGGAGCTACACATATCTCGTTCTCAGGGCACACTCGGATAAGCAATCCGTACAACTAAACCAGCCCTCGAGTTTCCCCGAGGTGGCGCTGCAAGGGGCTCTAGTTTGGACCAACACTCAGAGGAGCACTGGCCCGGGGGGGGGGGGTTTAAATAAGATGACCCTTGGGATTCGGAAACCCAAGGGAAAAAGAGGCTAGGTGGCAAATGGTAAAACCAAGGTTGGGTATTGCTGGAGGAGTTTTATTCAAGGCGAACTTTCAAGGGGTTCCCATTATTATCCAACCGCGTAAGGAACGCAAAATCCGGGAACATAACACCAATATGACGGAAACTAGGGCGGCAAGAGTGGAACAAAACACTAGGAAAGAGGCCGAGCCTTCCACCCTTTACCAGTATATAGATGCATTAAGATAACAAGGTAATATAATGATATCCCAACAAGAAAATAATGTTCCAACAAGGAACGATCTCCAATCTTCACCTGCAACTAGCAACGCTATAAGAGGGGCTGAGCAAAGCGGTAACTTAGCCAATCAACGGTTTGCTAGGACATGGTGGGTTAGAGGTTTGACATGGCAATTTGGGAGGCATGATAAGCAAGTGGTAGGCATCGTAGCATAGGCATAGCAAAAGAGTGAGCATCTAGCAAAGCAAAGATAGAAGTGATTTCGAGGGTATGATCATCTTGCCTGCAAAGTTGTCAGAGTTGACTGGATCCTCGAAAGCAAACTCAACGGGCTCCACGTTAGCGAACTCATCTCCCAGCTCTACCCAAACAAGACAAACAAGCAAAAAGGACACAATCAACCACGTGCAAGCTCAAACAACATGATGCAAACATGGTATGCTATGCGGGATGCGATATGTGATGCATCTGCAAGATTTGACAAGGAATGATTGAACCTGGCCTCAACATGGAAATCCAAGAGTGCCACGGGAAAGGTGGGGTGATTTCGGTTGAAATCGATATAAAGATCACCGAAATCGGATGCACGGTTTGGAAATGGCAAGCAAAACAAATATGGCACCGGTCTGCGATAAACAGCAAGTAGCCATCTAAATGCAACAAGATAAATATGCTACAGCACTCAAAAATGGCAACAAAATACATGGTAGGGATCCATTCATGATGCTTGACAAAATATGAACACTGAGCTACGGCCAATTCATCCATTAACAGGTTCAAACAAGCATGGCAAAAGAGCAATTGGTAAACAGGTTTCAGACTTAGTGAAATTAACACAAGCCTGGAATTTCAGATCAGGTAGCACGCTTTGAAGCATGAAAACTATATGCTACAGCCACTTAACATGGCAAAGTAAAGCATGGCATGGAGATACTCAAAGAGCTTAACAAAAGTACCTTAGTGACCTTGAGCCAAAAGGGATCAGAAAATACAATTGCAAGCATGTGAACATGGCAAAAACATAATCAGATCTCAGACTTAGAGAAAAACTGGAACATGCAAATCTGTTAACAAGTAGGCATGTTTACGAGCTCAATGCACTCACTACAGAGCAAGGCATGACAATCTAAGCATACACCCATCAAGAACACTCATTATATAAGCTAAACATGGCAAGAACAACAACATAGTATGTACGGATCAACAACAACATCCTCGGCAAAATCGCTAACAAGTAGACAATCTGCCCAGATTCATGAAATAACAAAAGTAGAGCTCGATTGACTTAAGTTAGGGTGCTCCATAATTGCAAACAAAGACATGGATGAATAGAGCACTACCAGATTAACAAATAATCCTTACTGATCATCCTCAAAAGAGGCACGGATCAGTAGGAAACAACATGAACATATGGCATATTGATAAAAACAGATCAAGGACTTAGTGAAATCTCTAAGTCCCTGAAACAGCATTAACGAATGCACCACTTTGCAAGCTTGTGCTAGTAACCACACATATCAGAAAAATACATGGATAGCACCTCTGGAAAGATGGCATGGCATATAACAAAACACATGTAGAACTCAGGAGCATATCATGCACACATAAAACATGGCAAAAATGACAAAATAGCTATTTGGTGTAGTAGATCTGACAATTAACTCAAATAGCTCTCTTCCAACAGCATTTAGGGCATCAAGATGAGCTCAAATGAAAATTATGCAATGAGATGAAATGATGAACTCTCTGAGACGAACATTTTGATATGCTACACGCCCAAAACGGAGCTACGGATGCGGAGATATAGCATGATGAACATTACAAAAAATTAGGGTTTCAGGAGAAAGTCAACCCTCGGGATTTAGATCTCAGATCCAGATCGGGATCTCGCCAGAGTTACTGTAGCGCACGGAGTTCGGAGTTCGCCGGAGGTCAGAGAAGAGGGCCGGTGAGGTCGGGGCGCCGGATCCCGCCGGATCCGAGCCGGAGAGGGCGGCGGGGAGGTGCGGCTGCGGCGGAGGAGGAGTAGGGCGGCGAGGCGCGGATGGCGGTGATGGCCGTGGCAGCCGGAGCGGTCGGAGGTCGGCGGCCGTGCGGTGGCTCGGGCGCCGGAGCTGGGGAAGAGGGGCGACGCGGCGCGAGGAGCCTCGGGCCCGGTTGGCGTCGGGGAGGGCCCGCGGCAGGCTTCGCGGGCCGGCGCGGTTCGCGGCGAAGTGGGGCGCCGGCTGGGACGCGTGGCGGCATGTGGTTGGTCCTGGCGAGCGGCGGACGTGTCCGGCGGCCGGCGGACGTGTCCGGCCGCGCGGAGGAGTGGATCTAGGGTTTAGGGAGGGAGGGGAGACCCGTGAATTTCGAAGGGGGACGTTTATATAGGCATAGGAGGAGCTAGGAGAGTCCAAATGAGGTGCGGTTTTCGGCCACGCGATCGTGATCGAACGCTCTAGATGATGGAGAGGGTTCTGGTGGGTTTTGAGCCAAATTGGAAGGGTGTTGGGCTGCAACACACACGAGGCCTTCTCGGTCCCTCTTGTTAACCGTTGGAGCATCAAACAAAGTCCAAATGGTATGAAACTTGACAGGCGGTCTACCGGTAGTAAACCAAGGCCGCTTGGCAAGTCTCGGTCCAATCCGGAAATGTTTAACCCCCACACACGAAGGGAAGGTAGAAAGGACCATCGGAGGAGATAGAAGCGCCGGAATGCAAAACGGACAACGAGGAAAATGCTTGGATGCATGAGACGAACACGTATGCAAATGCAATGCACATGATGACATGATATGAGATGCATGACAACGACAACAACACACGGAGACAAAAACCCGAACCCGAGGAAATAAAATAACTCAGCGCCGGAAACGGTAAGAGTTGGAGTACATATTAAGTAAATTACATCTGGGGTGTTACAACACTCCACCACTACAAAAGGATCTCGTCCCGAGATCTAGGATTGGAAGAACGCCGGGTACTCAGAACGGATGTGATCCTCGCGTTCCCAGCACTACTAGGAAAAGGCCTACTAATGGCGCACCTAATTTGGCCATTAATGGCGCATTAGTGGTGCGCCATTAGTAGCACGCCATTAGTATATTTTACTAATGGCGCACCACTGGTGCGCCATTAGTATCTGGTATACTAATGGCGCACCCCAGATGCGCCATTAGTATATACAATAGTGCGCCATTAGTATGCCTCCCAGGGGGCCATGTATACCCAGGTGCTTTGGCATACTAATGGCGCACGACAGCAAGATGCGCCATTAGTAACTTCGGCATACTAATGGCGCACTCTTTAATGATGCGCCATTAGTATCCTTTGGCATACTAATGGCGCACTATGATGTGATGCGCCATTAGTATGAATATTAGGTTTTTTTTATTTTTTTATTTTCTGTTTTTGCACAGGTTACAAAATGTATAATTGGACAAAATATAGACAGCACATCAACGACAGATTCATCGAATACAATAGAAGATTAGTCTCTGAATACAATTCATCATTTTAGTCTCCGAATACAAGTCATCATATTAGTCTCCGAATTGAAAAGACCGAACAAAGATAGAACATTATATTACAAGTCTCGAGACCGCGAGTTTGTCTTCACATTACAAGTCGATATCGATCATCTAAACTACCATCACATAGAAGAGAGCTGCGGTCATCACGATGAGCATCATCACGATGAAACTCGTCTTCATCCGGTCCCTCCAACGCTCCCTCCCCTCTCCCGCTAGATAGCGGGCGTATCTAGATTTGGCCTCGGCCCTAGTGGCGTACCCTTTGTAACTATTACCGCTGAATCGGTGAACCTGTCTCCGACACTCCTCCCAGTCGTCGTAGACTCCGGGAACCTTACCCTTGTACACGACATACCACGGCATCGCTATGCAGTAGCCAAACGAAACATTAGTACCAATTCACAGACAATACATAAGCAATATATAAGTATGCAACAGAACGATCGGAAGAGAAAAGCAAGACATTAATAGCATCGATTACATCTTAAGTTGAACGACTCTCGAAACCAAAGAGACATACTACAAGTTCATTAAAGTTTAATTACAACATGAGCCAATCGATGTTTCAGAACTAGACACAACATCACTGCTTTCGACTCGACTCAAGGGACAGGAGCGTGGATGAAGCCGCCGTCTATCGTGGGAGTCATGAAAGAACGGGCGTTGTCAGCCTGCATTTGTAGGATTGTGTCGATGTCACTGTTGGACGGTTGATTTCTAAGGTAGAACTGCCCCGCGGTACGAAGGACATCTTGATGGATGATTTCTGCAAACTCCGACTGGATGCGAAAGAATTCTTGTCTGATGTCCGCGTCCTGGATTGCCGACACGCTCGCGGCCCAATCTTTGAGTCTACTCGGTAGCAGAAGTTGATGATGGTCCCGTACGATCGCCCGCATGTGATGGATGGCGTAGTAGGCACCCTTCTGACCGCCAGGCGGCTGCTTGACGCAGCAGAACGTCGTATTGTGGGAGAACACGTGCTTGCCGTACTTACGAATAGGCCTGGTGAAGGTGCCTCCAGATTTGACGTAGCCGGGGAGAACATCATCAAGAACCTTCTTGACATTTATGTAGTCTACGTTCGACTGACGGTCCGGGTCGAAATACGTGGCCATGGAATATTTGGGGCTTAGGAGGATGAGCGGGCAACGTGTGTCACTGCAGAAAACACGGAATGTTAAAAGAAAAACGATCGAAATCTAAGAATTCATATGTTACGGGGCGGTTGAGGGGAGGACTTACTCGGGAAAGTAAGGCACGAGGAAGTTATCCTTATCTTGGTTTGCCAGAATGACGCCTTCGAGGTAAGAACTCGCGACTTGCCGGTCCCCAGCGCTGCCCAAGATCTTGGCACGCATGTAGAAGGGGTCGACTATCACGATGTCCGGGGTCTTGTCGCGAATGATCCGCATCTCCATACTCAGCAAAAATAGCCGAACGAAGGTGTAGTGCAGCGGATGAAGGTTCAACATAGCGTGGATGTCATCAAACCGCAGGAAGATCGTACCCCCGATGGAGTTATCCACAAAGCCCTTGCCCTCTGGCACCTTGGCCGCGAAAACCGGGTATGCCACATCCTTCTCTCCGAGACGCCGCTTCTCCAAAGAAAGAACACTGTCATGTAGAGTCCGCATAGCACCGGTTGCAGCATCGAGCATATTTCTCAGTAGCATCGGCCTACCCGCCACATGCACCCTCCTCGAGATATCCTCAGGTGAAGGTGGCCCGTCCTGAGCACGGATCGTACTCGGTGCCGGATGGCCCGCACCCTTGTTAGTCTTTCTTTTGCATGCCTTCTTCTTCTCCTATAATGGGACCGAGTTCTGCTCACAGACCGCCTTCTTGAGTGTGTTGGGGCTGATCATATTTCGCACCTCGCCTATCTGAGGCTCGGTGAAGTCGGCAGCTGGAGGCGTCTCCTGAGAGCTGAACTGCAGACGACGCCTGTTGCAACTTGGCTTCTCCGCGGTACCAGCTAGATCGCGCGCGTATTTTGTTGGGTTGGGTTCTTGAGAAGGAGGCCCCATGAAGTCGCCACCGTACCCATGATCGGCAAAGTACTGATCGACGTTGGCAAATGTATCGTCGTCGTCGTCATTCTGATCCTGTGCCATATGCATGTTTGGATCCAGTGGCATAGGGATGTCCGGCACCGTTGCGGCGGTCTTGCCATGGGGCCGACTTGGCGCCGGCACGACTGGCGGTGTTGTCTTTGGGGTGGTGTCCCCCGCCCCCCAATGAATCTAGCTCTTCGGCCAAAGCAGGGGCCAGCTCAGGCAGGCGCTGAGGGTCATCACGTCATCATCGTCGGCCCCGACGGGTCGAATCGGAGGTAACAACTCGTCGCAGCCTGGTAGCACCCGAACCAGTTGAACCCTAAACAAGTTCGGTGGCATCTGGGTACCGTGGAACAAGGGGTTGCCCGGTTGAACGATTTTGCCCTTGGCGATATCGACCAACTCGTTGTTCATGAAGTGCAGGAGAGTGCACGGAACGTCGGCGGCGCCCTGCGAAAACATGTAGGGCGTCAGGGATGCCCAGTCAAAGGCAAGGAGATGAAGTCCTCGGCCGAGAGAGGCTTAATTAGTTACCGTGATGATGGCGTCGAGCTCAGCTAATGTCGAGGCACCGCCAATGGCGGGCGTGCAGTTGACGGAGGGGCCGCTTGCTGCAGAGGTGCCGGCCGACGTACACCCGGGTGCATTAAGCTCCCGTGCCGGCGTCGGAGACACCAATGCCGCCTCCGCCGGAGACACCAATGGCCCCGGCATCGCGTTCTGCGAGTTGCTGGCCGTGAAGCTAGGAATTGGGGGCGGCCCCTGTTGGCCGCCCGCAATCCACGCACTAATCCCCTGGATCAAGGTAGGCACAATGGCGGTGATCGTCGCTCCGAGTTGTTGTTGCACTTGCTCTTGGACAATCTCTGGAATCCGCGCCACCTGTGCCCTGAGTTCTTGAACCTCGCGCGCCTGGCTTTCCGAGCTGGTCTTTTTCTCCTTTCGCCCACCAGTGTTATAGTATGACGACCATTTTGTCGACAAGCCTTTGCCGGCCACACGACCAGCTGACGTCGGCTTACTGAGCTTATCCTTGTTCTTCATTACATTCAACGCCCTATTTAGAGTGGTGTCCCAAGGGTTGCTCTTAGTCGACCCCGCGCTACTGCTTTCAGTCGCCTGCGGAAGGAATGTGAACCATTTAGAAATTTGGCTTCATTAATTAGAATGCAACCATATGGAGCTAATTACGCGGGGGTGTATTCCTTAACAGAACAAGCTCAAGCGCCCTGGTCTTCGGATCCGTGGTAAGCTCCTTTGTTTTCGGGTCCTTCTTGTACTGGGCCCTGACAAAGTTCCTGGTCTGCTTGTCACCGTATTTATCGAAGAGGGGCGGTAGGCCTTGCTCGGCACGGTCCGCCTCCTCCTTGTCCCATATAGGCTCCGCCACTCTGTAACCGCCGGGACCGAGTGTGTGTTCCCCTAAGTTCAGCTCCCGCATTTCTTTCCCCCACTTACTTGATTCGGAGCTTGCGGTGCTCGAGCAATTAATCTTGAAGTCGTTGTAGTCATCTTCGGTGATCGAAGGATTTTTCTCCTTGATCTTCTCATAACTCTCACCTTTCTCGATCATTCTCTTCACATTGCTTTTCCAAGTAGACAGGGCCGTGCTCATCTTCGTGAGGGCAGCATTGTTCACTTTATTCCCTTTGAGGCTTGTGTTTTCAAATTCAGCGGGGAACTTGTATCGTTCGTGCAACTTCGTGAAGAGGAGGTTGCGCAAATTCCCTCGGTCAGGATGCCTGAGGTTCTCGGTTTTGATCGAGACGGTGCTCCGGAGAATGCACCCGAGCTGAAGCGAGTACCCCTTGACTATTTGTTCGGGCGCCGTTGGATTCCCATTGGAGTCCACTTCAGTAACTTCCTCCTTGAGGGTGCGGAGCACGGTCGGGCGCCGGTCCTTCCGTTGCCTCTTCAGTTGGCTGCCATCTGTGCGTGCGCCGCCATCATCAGTGGTGGCATCCTCGGCGGCACCATCAGTGGTGGCATTAGTGGGGTCATCCTCGGCGGTACCATCAGTGGTCTTAGGATCGGTGGGGAAGGCGGCGTCCTCATACAAGTGAGGTTGTTCCTCCATCTCCTGGGACAGCTCCCAGAATTTCTTGCCGCCCGAACCCCCGGCCTCATCGTTGTTGGCCATGTTTCTCTATAAATAGGAACAAAGTTTGGTCAAAAAGTTGGTTATTGTCAAGGAACAAGATCATGGTCTCATCATTTAGGGTTTGTCGACACCGAGGCATCCTAAAAGCTAAGCTTTTATCATTGAGGGTTTTTCGACACCGAGGCACCCTAAAAGCCTAAGCTTTCATCATTTCGGTTTTTATCGACACCGAGGCACCCTAAAAGCCATGCATTAGTCACAAGTACGCCGGGGCACTTGATCCTACTTAATTAACTACTAAGATACCCCGGCCCATGCATTAGTCACAAGTACCCCATATGTCCTATTTTTAGCAAAGTCATGCTAAAATTCACGGAAAATTTCAGCATGACCTTTGCTGAAAATAGGACATATGGAGTACCCGAATTTGCCGGAATGGAAGTTAATCGACATTCCAGCAAACTCAAGGGCCTCTCGGGTGGACAAGGCAAAAAAGGACACGATGGTCGGAGACATGACCTTTGCCTAACAGTTCTGAACTCCTGCCAAAACTGAACACAACATATATATACCAAGCATCTTGCCAGCTAGTAGACCAGCTAGTAGACCATCATTTGTCAGGCCAAATTTAGGCCAAACAGAAAACCAATGTGGGCATGGCACAAAGTCCATGACCCAGAACAGGAGACATACCAAGCACTAAATGAGGACAGAAACAGACATTTAGAACAATTAGTTATTAGCTAAAATGTCTTGCTTGAATGCATCACAATTTATTCACTACTCCAAGGAGTACTATTTCTCACAATCCCAAGGAGAATAACTGGCAACAGAAAACAAAACACTTATGGTAGTATGTTGATGTCCAGCCAATGCACAGAAGTTAAAGGCACCCATTTAACTACGAAACAGCATTTTTTTGGAGCAACACTCTTAACACTGGAGAATGAAAACTGAACTCAGTCATTACTCATTAATACAACTTTTTTGGTAGCAAAGTAGATTGTCAGCTCTTGCATAAGAGAACAGGAAAGTAGTGATTGTATAATAAATCATATAACTTACAGGAGGGGTTATCCGATATTCTGGCTTTATAACAACTTGTATGCCCACTGCAGCGAAACAATGAATTATGTTAGTAACCATGAACTGTTCTCAATAACAGTACAGAAGGGCACAATATTGGGCAGTTTGTTAGTCTGGCATGGTAGCAACAGTAAAATATATACAAGCAGGCACTCCCTTCTGTGTATACCAATTCAAAGTCCAACCAATGTCTCACAATATTTTTCAATTTTCAGCATGACCCCCTTCTTCGCGAGGAAGCATGCTCTGGCAAGCTAAGTTAAGTTACACATGTAATGGCCAAATTGGGGGAAATTACTAGCTAAACAAGTTTAAGAGCACACACATGCTAGCTACAAGAGAAATGATAGGGTTAAAAGACCAACAAACAAACTCGTGTAAAACTGCCTCAGTTTCAGGTCTAGATTGTTCAATTCCACTTTCCACTCATGAAACCACTCTCAGTTCGATCGAACAAAAGATCAATAGTGGCCAAAACTGAAGAAAAAACTGAATAAAAGCATGACTTGCATACAGAGCACATACCAAGCAGCGGCCTAAAATAGCAAGCATCAAATTAGTAGCAGTATCAAACTAGAAAAATTACATCCATCGATTTCTAAGAATCGGAGCATTACCAAATTATCAACTAGCACTAAGCAGCAAGCAGCAAGCAGCAAAAGGGCACTGATTTAGTACCATTGACAGTTCACAGCAGCAAAAATCTGAGACATACTAACACGAGCTATCAATCACAGTAGCAAAACAAATCCATTCGTCCATCTATTCAATATGCAACAGCAACATCCACCCATCCGGCTAACAAACAGAGGGGTGGGGAACAGGGAGATGAGAGGCACCTGTTCTCGATGGAGATGTGGGCGACTGGTTGAAGCAGGGGCGACGGGAGGGCCGGGGGCTTGTCGAAGCAGAGCAGCAACGACAGGGGGGAGGGCCGGCGGGAGGCGGCCAGGTAGGGCCTAGCGCTGGCGATGCTGAGAGGAAGGGGCCGGCGATGCTGACCGGGCCGGCGAGGCAGGATCGCCCTGGCGGCGACGCGGATCCTCCCTCGAAGGCTCGAACCCTAGCCGCTGTGGGAGGGAGGAGCGGGGTGGCAAAGGAGACGACTGTGGGGGCGTGGGGACTGCGGAGCGAGAGGAGGAGCCCGACGAGGTGGACGGGGCGGCGTCTGGGCCTCCGGCGACGAGGGGGAGGAAGGGGAGAGGGAGGCGGCGGGGGCGTGGTGGAGGGAGGGAGAGGGAACTGGCGATGGGGAGAGGGAAGGGGGGATCGGGCGAAGGGGGAGAGGGAAGGGGGGATCGGGCACAATACTAATGGCGCACTACCCCTCGGTGCGCCATAAGTACATCCATACTAATGGCACACCTCACCGTGGTGCGCCATTAGTACTTTTTTTCTTATAGCAATGGCACAATACTAATGGCGCACCACCCCTCGCCATAAGTACATCCATACTAATGGCGCACCTCACCGTGGTGCGCCATTAGTATTTTTTTATAAGACAGTAATAATTTTTTAAACTTGTTTAAATCATAACAGTAATATTTTTTTATAAGACAGTAACAGTAATATTTTTTTATAAGACAGTAATAATTTTTTTAAAAATATCATCAAACAGTAATGCCGGTGGAGCGGGGGAGGGTGCGCGGGGTGCGGGGGGTCGGCGACGACGGTTGAGTAGGGGAGGGGTGCGGGGGGTCGGCGGCAGCGGCCGGTGGACCGGGGGGTGCTCGGCGGCGAGGGGGACCGGATCTGGCGAGGTGGGATAGCGATCGAGATGGAGGGGGGTCGAGATCGAGTGTCCATGAAATTTAAAAATATTCATGATAGTTCAAAAAGTGCCCATGAAATACAATCGAGAAATGAAGGCTACGATTTAAATAAAATCGATCTTAGCTAGCTATCTGTTCACAATCTTCTTGCCCTTCTTTTTCGCAAATGGAGTTCTTCTGTGGAACGGACGTCCTTTAGGTAGGGTGGTCCTGCTTCTTCTTGTGGTGTATGCTGCTACTTCATCATCGTTGTCATGTTCGATCCTCGGGTCGCCGTACTTGTCGAAGTCTTGCTCATTGGCTACTCCATCCATTCCGATGATCTTCCTTTTGCCTCTCATCACGACAACACGACTGGGCGTTGACGGGTCGGTAATGAAGAAGCATTGGTCCACTTGGGAAGCCAGTACCCATGGCTCATTTTTCGCGGTGACGTTTGCGCCCGCGGTCTTGGATTTGGCTTCGGGTATAACCATGGTGGTGAAATACCGGTCTTCTTTTAGGACGCTCTTAGCCCATGTGACACGGAACATCGGGACCTTCTCTCCAGCGTAGCTCAGCTCCCAGATCTCCTCGATCCTTCCGTAGTATCTGTCCTTGTCGTTACCGGTGTAGGATTCCATCGTTACCCCGGAGTTCTGATAACCATCGCTCTTCATGTCCTTGGCCTCGGTGTAGAATGTGTAGCCATTGATATCGTACGCCTCATAGGTCATCAGGTTGTGCTCGGCGCCCTGTGACAAGGCGAATATGAGTTGTTCTTCCGCGGAAGAATCCTCATGTAAAGGGTACGACAGAAGCTTCTGCTTGAACCAACGCGTGAAACATGAGTTGTGCTCTTTGAGTATATCTCCGTCCGTCCTCTGTTGGCCTCGGTCATTGTACGTCTTCTTAATAAAGGTTTTGTGCTGTACCACCCAAGGATCGACCACGTCTATGTGTTGTAGCGCGACTAGGTTTGCTCTTTCAAAGTCGGCGAGTCGACCCTCGAAGTCGACATGCATTTCGCGACGACCCTCACGGTGACCCCATCCAGCGAGCCTGCCGAGGTGCCTGTTGACGGGCAGACCAACGGGGTTCTCGATGCCTAGATAATTCGTGCAGTAGGAGATGCACTCTTCGGTCAGAAAGCCCCTAGCTATGCTTCCCTCTGGACGTGACATGTTGCGAACGTATCCTTTGATGACACCATTCATCCTTTCGAACGGCATCTTGCTGTGCAGGAACGTCGGCCCGAGTTGGATGATATCGTCCATGATATGGACCAGCAGATGCACCATAACGTCGAAGAATGCGGGCGGGAAGTACATATCAAGCTCGCATAGTATCACCACGATCTCTTCCTCTAGCCTTCTGAGTTGCCTCATGCCAACAGACTTCCGAGAGATGATGTCGAAAAAGTTGCATAGGCCAAATAGGGTTTCACGGACGTGCGCGTCCATGATCCCACGGATTGCAACTGGAAGTATCTGCGTCATCAGCATGTGACAGTCGTGAGACTTCATCCCGCTGAACTTCAGCTTCGCTGGGTCTAGGTATCTGCTTATCTTCCCCGCGTAACCGTAAGGAAGTTTTACTCCTACGAGGCAGGTGAAAAACTGCTCGATCTCCTCCTGACTTAGAGTGAAGCACGCGGGAGGGTAGTCATTTCCGGTCTTCTTGGCCTTCTTGCCTTTGCGACGACTTTCCGTGTCCTGCTTCGCCTCATCATCATCATCATCATGATCATCATATATAGCGTGAAGCTCCTGCCTGATGCCCATTGATTTCAAGTCTGCCCTTGCTTTCGGCCCATCTTTGGTCCTCTCTGGCATGTTGAGCAGGGTACCAAGCAGACTCTCGCACATGTTCTTTGTGATATGCATGATATCAAGGCTGTGAGGCACACGGTGGATCTTCCAGTACGGCAAGTCCCAGAAAACAGACCTCATTTTCCATACCTTCAGCAGCGGCTCTGGCGCCTTTCGCTTCTTTCCCGGCTCTGGCGCCTTTTGCTTCTTTCCCGGCAGTGGGGAGTCTTTCCAAATTTTCAATAGCTCGTCTATTTCCTCGCCGCTCCTCGTACGCGGGCGTCCTCGGGGTTCGGTTTCACCATCGAACAGATCCTTGCGTTTTCTCCACGGGTCATCGTCGCGAAGCCACCTTCGATGTCCCATGAACACGGTTTTCGAAGACCCGGGATCTCTATCTAGCTAGCGATACGTTGTTTCATCCATGCACCTGACGCATCCAGAAAATCCGTGGACCACCTGCCCCGCGACATATCCGTAACCGAGATAGTCGTGCACCGTCGTGAGCAGCGCGACTCTCATAGGGAAATATTCTTTTTCTGCGGCGTCCCACGTATTGGCTGGCGTTTTCCACAGCGTGTCAAGCTCCTCTTTCAGCAGCCCTAGATATAGATTGATGTCGTTCCCTGGTTGTTTCGGTCCTTCAATTAGCATACTCATGTGAATGTACTTCCTCTTCATGCACAACCAGGGGGGAAGGTTGTACATCCACACAAACACAGGGCAGGTGCTATGTGTGCTTCTCTGGCTGCCAAATGGATTGACTCCATCGGTGCTCACGCCCAGCACGATGTTCCTTGGATCGTTCCCAAATTCTAGGTCTTCGAAGTTCAACGCTTGCCACTGGCTCGCATCCTTAGGGTGACTCAGCATCTTGTCTTTTTATCTATCTCCGGATCATTTGCGTCATCTTCTCGCTTCTTCTCCTCCCTATCCGCGTGCCAACGCAGGAGCTTTGCTACCTTAGGGTCCGCGAAATACCGCTGCAGAGGAGGAGTGATCGGAAAGTACCACACCACTTTTCGAGGAGCTTTCTTCCTCTTCTTGTATCGAGTGACGCCGCACACCGGACATATGGTAGACTCCGCGTGCTCGTCCCAATAAATGATGCAATTGTTCATGCACACATGGTATTTCATGTGCGGTAAATCCAGAGGACACACGATTTTCTTCGCCTCCTCCAAACTGGTCGGGCACTTGTTCCTCTCGGGAAGACGTTCGTGCCAGAATGACATGTTCTCGTCGAAGCATGCGTCGGTCATTTTGTGTTTTACCTTCATCTCCAGAGCCATGAGCGTTACTTTCAGGCGGGTATCCTCGGGCCTGCATCCTTCATACAATGGAGTAACCGCGTCTAACTCAAGTTGATCCATCTTGGCTTTCTCTCGGGCGGCAGCTCTTGCGTTATCCGTCTGCTTGAGCAGCAGCTCTTGAATATGAGGGTCCTGCACCCAGCCCATCGATGGTCCAACGTCGTCTGCTCCGCCGGCATCATCATCTTCATGATCATGTCCGTCATCTGCTCCGGCATCTTCCTCATCATCATGTCCTGCATCTTCTACATGATGACTGTGTATAGCATCACCGTCGTGATCATCTCCTGGGGATTCTTCGTCTTCTCGCCCGCCCGAGCCGCGGTGGTTGTCTTGCTGCCCTTCCTCATTTCTTGCCCGGCCCCCATGGACGACTTCGTAGTCATCTTCATCACCTTGCCACCGATAGCCATCCATGAAACCACGCAAGAGCAGGTGGTCCCGCACCTGCCCGGATTCCGGGTCCGCAATAAGGCTCTTCAGCTTGCATCTTCGACACGGACATCTTATCTCCGTCTCGTTCTTTTGAAGCATCTCGGCCTTCGCGGACCTCAAAAATCTATTCACGATGCCTTCGGTCATCATGCGGACCATGGTCGCCTGCGGGGTAGAGCAAAACGATATTTTAGAACCAAGAAATTTTTTGGCATGACTTTCCCTAAAAATAGGACCAAAAAGAATGCTTAATGCCAAAATTCTCGCCGAAACGGAAATGAATCAACATTCCGGCAAAATATTGGCAACTATCGAATTTCAAATACCGATACACCTCCAAACACAAACATATATGCAACACCACGAACATACATAGATCTAGCTAGGCCATAAAAAGTGCATGTGCACATTGTTGTAGGGAGAACAACATAAATATAGCTTCCCCCCTTACTTACCTATCAAAACAAGGTAATTTAACCACTTAAATTGAATGAATCTATGGTGGAAATGAGGTGAAAAAGAGGAGGCACCCGAGACAAGGAGGAGGTGGAGAGAATGAAGTGGGGAGAAAGTGAGTGTGGGTAGGAGAGGCTGTCCAAAATATCTTGTTGCTGCCCACTTACTAATGGCGCACCAACTCTAAATGCGCCATTAGTAATCCAGGTTACTAATGGCGCACCTCCTGGTGGTGCGCCATTAGTAGTTTTGCAAAAAAAAATACTAATGGCGCACTGTCCCACAGTGCGCCATTACTAGTTTAAACTAGTAATGGCGCACGGTGGAACAGTGCGCCATTAGTAGTTTTGCAAAAAAGGGAATAAAAAATACAATAAAAAAACAACATTAGTGGCGCACTTTCCGGCAGGTGCGCCATTACTAGTTACAACTAGTAATGGCGCACTGTGTCTGGATGCGCCATTAGTATGTTTGGACAGGCGCACTAGTTAAATTTTTTTTTGATACTAATGGCGCACCCGGGGCCAGGTGCGCCATTAGTAGTTTCAACTCTAATGGCGTATCAGAAGGTGGTGCGCCATTAGTATATACTAATGGCGCACCGCTTGTCTGGTGCGCCATTAGTGTCAATCCCATCTATAGCCCTTTTTCTAGTAGTGTAGGTGGCTTCACGGTCGGAATGGTGTGACCACTTGACTTTGAGGAATTTGATTGACTTATTGTGAGTCTTGCGTTCATTCTCTTCAAGAATAGCAACGGGGTGCTCACGATAAGAGAGATCTTCATGGAGATCAATGTCTTCGAAGTTGATGGTGCGGTCAGGAGTCTTAAAGCACTTGCGGAGCTGAGAGACATGGAACGCGTCATGCACATTTGCAAAGTTTGAAGGAAGCTCAAGTTGATAGGCGAGATCGCCTCTCTTGCTGATGATTTTGAAAGGACCCACGTATCTAGGGGCAAGCTTTACTTTGATACCGAAGCGACGAGTACCTTTCATTGGAGAGACGCGGAGGTAAACATGATCTCCGATCTCGAAAGCCAAATCACGGTGCTTACTATCATAGTAGCTCTTCTGGCGCGATTGCGCTGCTTTGAGGTTATCATGAATGACTTGGCACATCTCCTCTGCCTCTGTGATTAAGTCATTTCCAAGAAGTTGACGCTCACCGGTTTCAGACCAGTCGAGTGGAGTACGACACTTCCTGCCATACAGAATTTCGAATGGGGCCTTGCCCGAACTTGCTTGAAAACTGTTGTTGTAGGAGAATTCGGCGTATGGAAGACAATCTTCCCACTTCATGCCGAAAGAGATCACACAAGCCCTGAGCATATCTTCAAGAATCTGATTGACATGCTCGACTTGACCGCTAGTTTGAGGATGGAAAGCTGTGCTAAAGCGGATGTTGGTGCCCATGGCCTTCTGAAAAGAATCCCAAAACTTGGAGGTAAAGATGCTGCCACGGTCTGAAGAGATCACCTGTGTAATACCGTGCAGCGAGACAATCCGAGAGGTATACAACTCCGCCAATTGAGCTACAGTGATAGACTCTTTGATAGGCAGAAAGTGAGCCACTTTAGTGAGTTTGTCGATGACAACGAATATAGCATCATTGCCACGCTTGGACTTTGGAAACCCAGTCGCGAAGTCCATCTCAATGTGGTCAAACTTCCATTCTAGAATGGCAAGAGGTTGGAGGAGACCAGCTGGCCTTTGGTGTTCTTCCTTCACTCTTCTGCAGACATCACACTCATTCACGAACTGAGCAATCTCGCGCTTCATTCGAGTCCACCGATAAGCCTGCTTGAGGTCCTGATACATCTTCGTACTCCCAGGGTGGATGGAGAGGAGTGAATTGTGAGCCTCGTTCATGATAACTTTACGAAGATCACCTTTGGGCACAACAATACGATCCTCGAAGAAGAGAGTATCCTTGCCATCAAGGCGGTAGCACTTGTACTTGGGTTGACTCTTAGCAATCCCAATCTTCACCTTCTTCACCATAGCATCAAGAAGTTGAGCCTCACAAATCTGGTCTTCCAAAGTAGGAGAGACTTGAAGGTTGGCGAGGAAACCTTGAGGAACAACTTGCAGATTAAGTTTGCAGAAAGCTTCACAAAGCTCGGGTTGGTAAGGCTTGAGAATCAGACTGTTGCAATAAGCCTTCCTGCTCAATGCGTCAGCAATCACATTGGCCTTGCCTGGAGTATACTCGATACTCGGATTATACTCTTGAATCATTTCGACCCAGCGAGTCTGCCTGAGGTTGAGATTAGGCTGAGTGAAGATGTACTTGAGACTCTTGTGGTCAGTGAAAATGTCCACTTTTCTTCCCAATAAGAGATGTCTCCAAGTCAAAAGAGCATGCACAACTGCCGCCAACTCGAGGTCATGAGTGGGGTAGTTCTTCTCGTTGGGCTTCAACTGGCGAGAGGTATAAGCCACAACTTTCTTCTCTTGCATCAACACTGCACCAAGACCTTGAAGAGAGGCATCGCAGAAGACCTCGAACGGTTTGGATTCATCAGGAGGAGTCAGAACTGGAGCAGTGACTAATTTCTCTTTCAAAGTGTTGAAAGCGATGTCACATTCCAGAGACCAAACGTACTTGATGTGCTTCTGGAGAAGGTTTGAAATAGGCTTCGCGATCTTTGAAAAGTTCTCAACGAACCTTCGACAGTAGCTTGCGAGACCGAGGAAGCTACGGAGTTGCTTCACGTTGTGAGGTGGTTCCCAATTCACGATTGCAGACACCTTCTCAGGATTCACCGCAATGCCCTTGGCAGAGATGATATGCCCAAGATAGAGAACCTCATCGAGCCAAAACTCGCACTTTGAGAACTTGGCGTAGAATTGATGTTCCCTGAGCTTATCGAGCACCAAACGCAAGTGCTTGGCATGATCTTCCTTGTTCTTCGAAAAGACCAGAATGTCGTCGAGATAGACCAAAACAAAGTCATTTGTGTAGGCGTTGAAGATGAAGTTCATCATGCGAGAGAAAGTCGGAGGAGCGTTGACGAGGCCAAAAGATATAACAGTGTATTCGTTTGAACCATAGCTTGTTCTGAAAACCGTCTTGGGAATATCTTGCTCACGGATTCGAATCTGGTGATAACCCATACGGAGATCAAGCTTGGAGAATACTTGGGCACCTTTGAGTTGTTCGAACAGCTCACTGATGTTGGGAACTGGGTACTTGTTCTTGATAGTCTTCTTGTTCAATGGATGGTAGTCAACACAAAGTCGGTCCGTTCCATCCTTCTTCTTCACAAAAAGTAATCCACAACCCCACGGAGAGGAACTAGGTCGGATGAGACCCATTCGCTCTTGAATATCGAGTTGCTTCTTCAGCTCCTTCAACTCTTCAGGTCCGAGCTTGTAAAGACGCTTGGCAACCGGTTCCGTGCCAGGCTCAAGATCGATGACGAATTCAACTGGCCGATGCGGAGGCATTCCTGGATGCTCTTCTGGAAAGACATCTTGATATTCGCAAACAACTGGAATTTGAGAGATGGCATCCAGTTCACCCTTCTCATTGAGAGAAAATAGGCGGATGGTATCATCACGAGTGGTAAAGACAATTACATCCTCAGACGAATGAGTCAATTGAATCTGCCTAGCTGCACAATCAAGCTGAGCCTTGTGCTTAGAAAGCCAATCCATTCCGAGAATAAGATCAATATCCGAGTCACCAAGAACATTTGGAGAGGACAAGAACTTATAGTCACCCAAAGTGATTGTAACATCCGAAACGCATACTCGAGATGTCATTTGACGGGCTGGAGAGACAATAGCCAACGGTTTCTGCAACACTTGAGTAACAAAATCATGCTTAGATGAAAAAGGTCTTGAGATGAAACAATGCGATGCACCAGTGTCAAAAAGAACTCTTGCAGGAATATCGTTAACAGGAAGGTTACCCATGATGACATCCGACGAGTCCTCTGCCTGAGCTGCATTCACCATGTTGACCTTGGCGTACTTCGGGTTATGCTTAACCACAGCTTTACTTGCCGATCTCACAGGAGGAGGAGGAGGGAGACGCCTCTGATTGAAGCATTTGTTGGCATAGTGACCCTTCTGTTGGCACTTGTTGCACGTGACCTCAGAAAAGCGGACGGTGATACGGAGCACTCGATCTTGGAGCTTGAGACGAAGTCTTGTTCTGAAAGACAGGGTTGGGTGGGTAGGAAGATCCACTCCCACCTTTGCTCTTCTGTTGATATGGTTGACGGAACGGAGGAGGAGGAAGCCAATACTTCTGCTGCTTAGCCACTTGAGTAGAGGAAGAAGGAGTAGCATCTCTGACTCGCTTCTTGGAAGCATCACACTTGAGTTGAGCAGCCTCTTGCTTCAATGCCATGTTGTAAAACTCATCGTACCTCAAGGGCTCAAAGAGAACAAGAGCTAGCTGGATTTCTTCTCTGAGACCACCCCTGAACTGGTATATCATGCTCTTCTCGTCAGGGACGTCCTGCTTAGCAAAGCGGGCGAGCTTCTGAAACAACTTGTTGTAGTCATAGACAGACAAAGAGCCTTGCTTCAGGTTGCGGAATTCCTCACGCTTGCTTTCAACCATGCTCTGAGGAATATGATGAGCTTTGAAGTCTTGACGGAATTCATCCCAGGTAATCACACAGCCTCCTCTGGATCTTTGTACTGCTGAAACCATTCTGCAGCTTGGTCTCTGAGTTGGAAGGAAGCGAACTTGACAAAGTCCTCAGGCCTGACGTTACTGCACTCGAAATGCTTGCACAAGTCCACGAGCCAATCGTCGGCATCAGTTGCCTCAACACAATTGCTGAAGGTCTTTGGCTGGTTAGCAAGGAACTGGTTGAGTGTAGCAAAGTGATTCTGATTGTTGCCCTGGTTGCCTTGGTTGCCTTGGTTCGCTTGGTTGCGCTCTTGAAGAATTTGCATGATCAACTGCGTGTTTGCATTGGTAGCTGCCATCACAGCTTGCCATGCCTCCGGAGGACGTGGTGGTGGTGGCGGATCAGGATTCGGAGTCGTGCGCGTTGGAGGAGCCATCCTAAAGAGGTTGACATCCATTAGCACATTGATAGATAAGATTGAAGTTGAATCAAGCGGGTTGAAATTGCAACATATAGTCTTCACATCCGAACAAAATGAACGAATGCATTCCAATTGAAATGGTCACATATCCATAAATTGAGAAGCCACTTAGAATTTAGGTAGAGGAATAAAATCAACAAGGTACAGAACAAGAACGAATACTCGGTAAGGATCACCCAATCTCGAACCAAATATCCGTGGAAGAAGAACTAGAGCTACAAGAATTCCCACCTATGAAACTCCCGAACCTTTCCGGTTATGCAATTAGGTGTTGGGGATACAGGGGAAGCATAATATCTCACCCAAATCTAGCAAATCCTACATCTAGCTGTATCCATCCTTCAACACATAACCGAGAAAAACTTCGGAAACCATCTACCTCAACCTTCGAAAAGCATCCATTATACAAGTTATGGCAATACTCCCGAACTCCCGCCCCAGTACTGGGTGGCATCAAGGTTATGTCACCAACAACCGCATAAAAGAGATTTTCGATGTCGGCAAACTAAACTCAGGTATTCCAGAACTGCAACGATAAAATTGTGACGACAACACCTCGGAGCTCAACTCCCCGGGACACTGCCACAACCCCTAAATGACAGGAGGCACCAAGAATAGTGTTCTCGTCACAAATCGATCGGAACGATTCCAAGATACCCGTGAGATCCTAAATTTTTTTTAGTGAAATTTGAGAAGAGAAGAGTCAAAACTCTATGTCAGGATGCCTTACCAGAGCGATAAAGGGACTGGGGAGTAAAAAGAATTCCTAAACTCTTCGATATATAATTCCTAGATGACTCAAAACATTTTTTTTCTAGACTCAACAATGGCTGCTAAAAACGATCAAGCAGTGGGGGCTCCTAAGGTCGGGGAAGGCTCTGATACCAACTTGTAACGCCCTCGATGCGGCTATATCTCCTACGTGTCGAAGCACGACTTAGAGGCATAACCGCATCGAAAGCAATGTCGCAAATAAGGTTATCTTCACAACAACCCATGTAAATAGATAATAAGGGGAAAGGTATATAGTTGGCTTACACTCGCCACGTCAAACAAAGTACATAAATAGCATTACATCATCCAATCACTCATGGTCCGACTACGGTACGAAAATAAAAGATCAACCCAACATGCGACACGGTCCCGATCGTCCCAACTGGGCACCACTACTGATCATTAGGGAAAGACACATAGTAACAGCGTGAGTCTTCGTCGAACTCCCACTTGAGCTCAAGCGCATCATCTGGAACGGAGTCATCGGGCCCTGCATCTGGTTTGGAAGTAATCTGTGAGCCATGGGGACTCAGCAATCTCGCACCCTTGTGATCAAGACTATTTAAGCTTATAGGAAAGGCAAGGTAATATGTGGAGCTGTAGCAAGCGACTAACATATAAGGTGGCTAACCTGTTCGCAAAAGAGAGCGAGAAGAGAAGGCAAAGCACGAACGAAGAACTAGAGAACCACCTACGACAAACATTACTCCAACACCGTGTTCACTTCCCGGACTCCGCCGAGAAGAGACCATCACGGTAACACACACAGTTGATTCATTTTAATTAAGTTAAGGTTCAAGTTATCTACAACCGGACATTAACAAATTCCCATCTGCCCATAACCGCGGGCATGGCTTTTGAAAGTTCAAATCCCTGCAGGGGAGTCCCAACTTAGCCCATCACAAGCTCTCACGGTCAACGAAGGATAAACCTTCTCCTGAGACATTCCGATCAGACTCGGTATCCCGGTTCTACAAGACATCCTCGACAAAGATAAAACAAATCTAGCAACATCGCCCGAATGTGCCGACAAATCCCGATAGGAGCTGCACATATCTCGTTCTCAGGGCACACTCGGATAAGCAATCCGTACAATTAAACCAGCCCTCAAGTTTCCCCGAGGTGGCGCTGCAAGGGGCTCTAGTTTGGACCAACACTCAGAGGAGCACTGGCCCGGGGGGGATTAAATAAGATGACCCTTGGGCTCCGGAAACCCAAGGGAAAAAGAGGCTAGGTGGAAAATGGTAAAACCAAGGTTGGGTATTGCTGGAGGATTTTTATTCAAGGTGAACTGTCAAGGGGTTCCCATTATTATCCAACCGCGTAAGGAACGCAAAATCCGGGAACATAACACCGATATGACGGAAACTAGGGCGGCAAGAGTGGACAAAACACTAGGCAAGAGGCCGAGCCTTCCACCCTTTACCAGTATATAGATGCATTAAGATAACAAGGTAATATAATGATATCCCAACAAGAAAATAATGTTCCAACAAGGAACGATCTCCAATCTTCACCTGCAACTAGCAACGCTATAAGAGGGGCTGAGCAAGCGGTAACTTAGCCAATCAACGGTTTTCTAGGACATGGTGGGTTAGAGGTTTGACATGGCAATTTGGGAGGCATGATAAGCAAGTGGTAGGCATCGTAGCATAGGCATAGCAAAAGAGCGAGCATCTAGCAAAGCAAAGATAGAAGTGACTTCGAGGGTATGATCATCTTGCCTGCAAAGTTGTCAGAGTTGACTGGATCCTCGAAAGCAAACTCAACGGGCTCCACGTTAGTGAACTCGTCTCCCGGCTCTACCCAAACAAGACAAACAAGCAAAAAGGACACAATCAACCACGTGCAAGCTCAAACAACATGATGCAAACATGGTATGCTATGCGGGATGCGATATGTGATGCATATGCAAGATTTGACAAGGAATGATTGAACCTGGCCTCAACTTGGAAATCTAAGAGTGCCACTGGAAAGGTGGGGTGATTTCGGTTGAAATCGATATAAAGATCACCGGAATCGGATGCACGGTTTGGAAATGGCAAGCAAAACAAATATGGCACCAGTCCGCGATAAACAGCAAGTGGCCATCTAAATGCAACAAGATAAATATGCTACAGCACTCAAACATGGCAACAAAATACATGGAAGGGATCCATTCATGATGCTTGACAAAAGATGAACACTGAGCTACGGCCAATTCATCCATTAACAGGTTCAAACAAGCATGGAAAAAGAGCAATTGGTAAACAGGTTTCAGACTTAGTGAAATTAACACAAGCCTGGAATTTCAGATCAGGTAGCACACTTTGAAGCATGAAAACTATATGCTACAGGCACTTAACATGGCAAAGTAAAGCATGGCATGGAGCTACTCAAAGAGCTTAACAAAAGTACCTTAGTGACCTTGAGCCAAAAGGGATCAGAAAATACAATTGCAAGCATGTGAACATAAGCAAATCTGTTAACAAATAGGCATGTTTACGAGCTCGATGCACTCACTACAGAGCAAGGCATGACAATCTAAGCATACGCCCATCAAGAACACTCATTATATAAGCTATACATGGCAAGAACAACAACATAGTATGTACGGATCAACAACAACATCCTCGGCAAAATCGCTAACAAGTAGACAATCTGCCCAGATTCACGAAATAGCAAAAGTAGAGCTCTATTGACTCAAGCTAGGGTGCTCCATAATTGCAAACAAAGAGATGGATGAATATAGCACTACAAGATTAACAAATAATCCTTACTAATCATCCTCAAAAGAGGCATGGATCACTAGGAAACAACATGAACATATGGCATATTGATAAAAACAGATCAAGGACTTAGTGAAATCTCTAAGTCCCTGAAATCAGCATTAACGAATGCACCACTTTGCAAGCTTGTGCTAGTCACCACACATATCACAAAAATACATGGATAGCTCCTCTGGAAAGATGGCATGGCATATAACAAAACACATGTAGAACTCAGGAGCATATCATGCACACATAAAACATGGCAAAAATGACAAAATAGCTATTTGGTGCAGCAGATCTGACAATTAACTCAAATAGCTCTCTCCCAACTGCATTTAGGGCATCAAGATGAGCTCAAATGAAAATGATGCAATGAGATGAAATGATGTACTCTCTAAGACGAACATTTTGATATGCTACACCCCCAAAATGGAGCTACGGGTGCGGAGATATAGCATGATGAACGTTGCAAAAAAAATTAGGGTTTCGGGAGAAAGTCAACCCTCGGGATTTAGATCTCAGATCCAGATCGGGATCTCGCCGGAGTTACTGTAGCGCACGGAGCTCAGAGTTCGCCGGAGGGTCATCGGAGGTCGAAGAAGAGGGCCGGCGAGGTCGGGGCGCCGGATCCCGTCGGATCCGAGCTGGAGAGGGCGGCGAGGAGGTGCGGCTGCGGCGGCGGAGGAGGAGTAGGGCGGCGAGGCGCGGATGGCGGTGATGGCCGCGGCGGCCGGAGCGGGCGGAGGTCGGGCGCCGGAGCTAGGTAAGAGGGGCGGCGCGGCGCGAGGAGCCTCGGGCCCGGTCGGCGTCGGGGAGGGCCCGTGGCGGGCTTCGCGGGCCGGTGCGGTTCGCGGCGAAGTGGGGCGCCGGCTGGGACGCGTGGTGGCGTGTGGTTGGTCCGGGCAAGCGGCGGACGTGTCCGGCGGCCGGCGGACGTGTCCGGCCGCGCGGAGGAGTGGATCTAGGGTTTAGGGGGGAGGGGAGACCCGTGAATTTCGGAGGAGGGCCTTTATATAGGCATAGGAGGAGCTAGGAGAGTCCAAATGAGGTGCGGTTTTCGGCCACGCGATCGTGATCGAATGCTCTAGATGATGGAGAGGGTTTTGGTGGGTTTTGGGCCAAATTGGAAGGGTGTTGGGCTGCAACACACACGAGGCCTTCTCGGTCCCTCGGTTAACCGTTGGAGCATCAAACGAAGTCCAAATGGTACAGAACTTGACAGGCGGTCTACCGGTAGTAAACCAAGGCCGCTTGGCAAGTCTCGGTCCAATCCGGAAATGTTTAACCCCCACACACGAAAGGAAGGTAGAAAGGACCACCGGAGGAGATAGAAGCGCCGGAATGCAAAACGGACAACGGGGAAAATGCTCGGATGCATGAGACGAACACGTATGCAAATGCAATGCACATGATGACATGATATGAGATGCATGACAACGACAACAACACACGGAGACAAAAACCCGAACCCGAGGAAATAAAATAACTTAGCGCCGGAAACGACAAGAGTTGGAGTATATATTAGGTAAATTACATCCGGGGTGTTACACGGGCCGACCACCATCCCACTCCGGACGATGCGATCTTCAGGCCCCGGCTCGATGGCGAAGCCCGGCGGCAGGAACGGCACCGGGTTCAGGGGATAGTTCGCCAGGGTAGAGAGAGGGAGCGAGGGTGGGAGCGATGATGGTGCCTGTGGTCCAGTGACAGAGCAGAGCAGGTGCGTATCAGTATTCGGGGCCGAAGTTGGAACATGAGGGGTAGGATTGGAAAGAGTAGATTTTTTGGGCACCCATTTCCATTGCCTCGCTCTGCGGCGTTTAAGGCAAGATTGTGTCACGTGGCCATAGAAGCCGTAGCTATTGCATCAGACGGTGGTCGAGGGTTTGGTAGTTGTGGAAGTGGTAGAAGTAATAGGCATTGAAGATCTTGATTGATTGATATGATTCCCGATACTTGTGGATTGCAAGCTCAAATGGGACGGCGAATTAGCGCGTAATGGGCAGAGAGTTACCTTATGGTCAGGTGCAGAACAATTAATGCAAATAATCCTGGTGTGGCATGCAATCTTTTTGTGACCCCATTGAAGGCATCATCCACACAAAATTGCCCAATTAGCTGATAAATCCGAAATCTCCTCTTCTGTGTATGCGGCCTGGGCCAAATCTGCCTTGTGTTGGGCCGAAAGAATCGGGGGCCAATGCTCATGGGTCGGTGCATATTTGAACGCCAAGGAGAGGAAGCATTGTAGGAGAGTGGGATATGACACACTGACTCTGCATTTAAAGGCGCCCAAATGGAGAAAGACCGGGATTTGTGATTCCTCTAATCTCACTAATTGGAGATATTTGTCCAATAAGGAAATAGATTGATTAGTTACCACAATTGGGGGCGTGACCCGAAAAGATCCAAAATGGAGTTGTTCTTCCTGAGCAAGAACATTAGCATGAACAGATGAGTCTGGTCGTTGATCATTCCCAATAGCAGAGGTAGAAGCTTCACCCAAATCCTTATTGGAAAACCGCATAAAATTGAGCGGAACCAGATTAAACTTTGCAAGCTGCTGCATGGAGTTGGAGACATACGTGGGATTTGTAGAACCCAAATTAGACTGAATAGCAATATGTCTCTGACTAATTAACTTAGGTAATTCCTCATCAGCATGTCAACAGGAGGCTGCCACCGGAGCACGGTTAAAACGGCCATTGAATAAGTGAAATTGGCAAACAAAATCAGGCCAAACCCGGTCCTTAAGACTATATATGAAGTGGCCTACTTTGTTATTAGCAACAGAAAACCGAAATGCATGAGGAGAGATTTGGACCACGTTGAGACCAACACGATAGCCCCCAGTGCAGCATTGAAGAGCAATACCAACGGATTCCACCGTGAGAGGGAACGAGGCAGAAGAAAACGAAGCCACCAACAAGAATTCCTTGACGTCTCGAGAGGGGGGAAAATGCACTGTAGATCCAAACCTACGTCTCACCTGATCTGCTAGGGCAAGGCCCGGGGCAAAATACCAATGTAGTAAACCCTCCATCATCATGAACTAGAAGGATCGCCATGGGGCTTGGTGGGAGCAGGAGAGGAGGTGGGAGGTGGGAGAGCCATCCTTTACTACATTGATCGAACTATGTTCATCATTTCTGCTTGTCATGCGAAGCTTTTAGTGATCCGTGGGTGTGAGATTGCTGAGTCCTCGTGACTCACGGATGCTTCCAAACAGTTGTAGGTGCCGATGATACCAGTGCAGGTGATGCAACCGAGATCAAGTGGGAGCTCGATGAAGATCTTGGTCATTGTTTTGTCTCTTTTTTGGATGATCAGTAGTGGAGCCCAGTTGGGACGATCGGGGATCTAGCATTTGGGGTGTCTTCTTTTATTTTGGTTCCGTAGTCGGATCTTGATTGTACTCTGGATGATGTATGTTTAACTTGTTATTTGTGTGAAGTGCCGATTGTAAGCCAAGTCTTTACCCCTTTCTTATTCAGTACATGGGATTGTGTTAAGATTACCCCTCTTGTGACTAAACCACCATGCGGTTATGCCTCTAAGTCGTGCCTCGACACGTGGAAGATATAGCCGCATCGTGGGTGTTACAAGTTGGTAATCAGAGCCATCCCCGACTTAGGAGCCCCCTGCTTGATCGAATCGCTGACGTTGTTGAGTCTAGAACAAAATTATTTGAGTCTTAGGATTATATATATTGGAGAGTAGGATTCTTTTTACTCCTTAGTCCCTTCGTCGCTCTGGTGCGGCCTCCTAACGTAGAAGTTTTGACTTTACTCTCCTCAAATTTCACTTTTTTTATGATCATGCGGGTATCTTGGGATCGTTCCTATATTCTTGTGATGAGAACATTGTTCTTGGTGCCTCCTGACATTTAGGGGTTGTGGCAGTGTCCCGGGGAGTTGAGCTCCGAGGTGTTGTCGTCACAATTTTATCGTTGCAGTTCTGGAATACCTGAGTTCGCCGACATCAAAAATCTCTTTTATGCAGTTGTTGGTGAGATAACCTCGACGCCACCCAGTACTGGGGCGGGAGTTCGGGAGTATTGCCATAACTTGTATAACGGATGCTTTTCGAAGGTTGAGGTACACGATTTCTGAAGGTTTCTTAGTTATGTGTTGAAGGATGGATACAACTGGATGTAGGGATTGTTAGTTTGGGTGAGATATTATGCTTCCCCTGTATCCCCAACACCTGATTGCATAACCAGAAAGTTTTGGGAGTTTATAAGTGGGAATTCAAGTAGCTCATAGAATATCTTTTCGATAGATGCTTGATATGGGATTGGGTAAATCTCTATCATATGTGTTTGTTCCGGCTTATTTCCTAAGCCAATCCTTTGTTTTGTTGGTTTGTGGTATTCGAGTTGCTTCGATGTCAAGTGTTGAATCCATACCTTCCCTAAGCGGTGTTCTCATATTTCTACGTGGATGCTAACCCTTCATGATCTTCGAGATTGTCATGTCAATTCTTTCCAACTGGTGCGATTCTCTTCAAGATGATCCTATCATTTTTCCCATTTGCAAGATCCAATCTTAGTTTTCGTCAATGGTGTTTGGTTCATCCGTCCCAAGTTGTCTTTGTTTTTCCCGCACTCCCAACCCTTTTCCTTCAAGGAATCAGATGTCTTAATCAAGTATCCATTTTATTCATGTGAAGTCTCTTCATTCTTTTCAATCAATGTTCTTACCCGGTGGTTCTCATGAAGATGCTCTACAAGTTAATCATTCTTCGTTCTTTTTCTTCTCCGGTGGATACAATTCAAGCTTTGTCGATCATATCCTTTCCTCGTTTCAAATGCTTTCCCATGCCGTTGCACCTCTTAATCGCTCACCTATCTCTATTCATATCCGAAGTGCTGAAGATATCTCAGAAGATTTGTGTCTCCACTATCAATTCGTTCAAGCTATTTCGAGGTTGTTATCTCATTCAAGCCATTTAATTAAACCGGCGCAATCTCTCTTTTAAATCAATCAACGGTGTATCTTTTGAGTGGACCCTAACCCACAGGTCTTTTCCCAGGAACTTACCTAACTCTTCTAATTTTCCCGGAGTTACTCTCAAATTCTTCTCCAAGTTTGACATAAGAAGTTATCATCAATCAAATGTCTTTCTCCAAGATCCTTCAAATTCTTTTCATTTTTGGTTCAACCTTTCTAATTTTCATTCCGCAGTGCCTAAACAATTCATGGTGCCGTATCTCGTCGTCATTCTCAGATTTTGAAGACCAAAGAAGTGTTTCCTCTAAATCTTGGTTCGTTCTCTCGAAGACTCATGGTGCTAGCGTTATGCCATCCTCTCATAATTGTTTTTGATTGTGAGTATTCTTTTCACCCATCCGGAGCATTTCAGGAGTCTTTTCAGTTTGATTCTTTGGAGCCCATCTTCTTGGAATTATTCATTCTCATCTTTCAGCTATTATTCTCCAAATCATATCGGTGCATCATTCAAGTATCCTCTAATCAGCTCGGGATCTCTTCGTTCACTTGCATCTAAATTCTCTCAAGTATCTTCGTTCATTTTCTAATTCTTCCCAGTATTTCGCTATCTTTTCTTTGTTCGTTTTCAATCCTTATGGTGGTTCGTTCAAAATTTCTCTTCCTTCATTATCATATCAATTCATTCGTTCTTTCCAATCCTACTGGTGGTTAGTTGAAGTCCTTCTCAAGTTTGCGCTATATCTCTCTTAATCCTTTCTACGAGAATAAGTAGTATGCCAAATCCATTGCTTGTCATCAATTTAAATTGGTGAAGGATGCGCATAACGTAATTCTTATTATTATTCATCCAAGTGATCTAGTTTCTTCGTTACAGAGTTGTCATCATGTCACATTTCTTGGTTCGAGATGCTTCATCTTTTCTTTTCCGGAGTTCCAAGTTTTCCCGCATTATCTCGTCGTGAAGCTCCATCTAAATCATCGCAAGGCTTCACCTTGTGTTCTCAATTTCTCTTTATTTTTATCATCCTTTTATTACTGGAGTTCTTCATGGAGGCTCTATATGGTAGTTCGTCAAGGATTCCTTTCATTTCTTCAATTTTTCTTCAAGATTTCTCTCGAAGCTGAGATCCGCCAAGCTATACTCTAAATTTAACATGGTGCTCGACACGTGTTTTGTTTCGACGAGTTCAAGTATTCTTCATCTTGCATCCGAAGTGCAATTCTTCCTACATTATCTTTTGAGGTGGTGTTATGTCATTATTGATAATTTCCCTTCGTGTTTCATGATTCACAAGTTGTCCGGAATGACATATTTTAAACCCATCATTTCCAATTCGTTCATGAGATCCTTTGCAACCCATCAATCTCTTCATTGGAGTTATCTTGGGTTATATTTCACCTAACGATTTCCCTAAGGATTTTTGCTATTTATGGCGCTCATAAATGACCCAAGTTCTTCATTTATCCTCCCGGTGATATAAGTTTCAGGTCTCCTTGTTGATATCAATCTAATCTATCGTTTCCGTTGTGGCAGAATTTCGCCTCAATTTTGAGAAGTTTTCCATAAGCCCACTACAAGCTCATTCATTTCGTTGTTGGTTTTTCAACAACTCCATTATAATTTTCTTGGAAGGGTGCTCTCCAAGCTCATTTGTGGCAGAAGTTGGCATTTTCTTCTCCATTCTGTTATTGCTATGATCTATCTTCTATTCTTTCTTCCGGAGGCAGTGCGATGTTGCTCTCTTCACTCATCATATAGAATTGTGAGGATTGTGTTCCTTTCATGCTTATCCATTTAATCGGAGTGTGGTGTTCTCCTTTCAAGTTCTTTTCATCTTATCAAGTTTTCCTTCTCTTTTTCTACCGGAGTGCTGTCCAAATTATATCATTATTTTCCCTTCTCTATCTTGTTTTAACCAGAGTGTTGTGTCTATCATTCCTCTTCTAACCGGAGTCTCATCCAAGTGCTTTCGTTTTGCCAAGTTCATATTCTATCCCTTCGATTCCTTTTCCAATCGGAGTGTTGTCGTAATTGATTTTTATCGTTCCTTGTACATCTCGTTTCATCCGGAGTGCTTGCATGTACTTCCTGTCCATGGCAACCCTTTTCTTATGACTTTCAACCTACAAAGCTCTAGTAAGGTTCGTTGTTCCTCTTTTCTAACGGAGTGTTTTCAACTTTGTTCATCTTCGTTGTATTCTTTCTTTCAATTTGTTCAACCTATCAAGGTTCATGGTTTCACTCGTTTGTCCAAGAAGCAACTTCGTTTTACCTCTTCCTCTTCCATTTCTCCCCGGTGCCATCCTAGATCTCGGGACGAGATCCTCTTGTAGTGGTGGAGTGTTGTAACGCCCCAAGACCGGAGATTCAGATGCCTTCCATGGATTCTGAGATTTGTCATGTATTTTGTTTGATCCGTTGCATTCATCTTTGCATCATGTGCATTGCATCATGTCATCATGCACCCCTTTTTAAAACTCACCTAAATAAACGGCATGGATCTTTGATCCATTTAAATCGAGAGAGTTCACATGGTGAAATTCTCTTTATAACATATAAAAGTCTCCTACTATTATTAGGTAGCTATTATGAATATTCCAATTATTTGGAATTTACCACAACCCACTTGCAAAATATTCCATGCTTTTTCTTACTAAATTCCTCGTCTCCAAACTTTGCCCTAAATTCTTTATTCACTTTCCGGAGTTATACCAAAAACCTCAACATTTTTGGACCTCCCTATCACCTACTTCCTATGCAAAACCATTTGAATTAAATTCAAATGAGTTCAATTCGAACTTCACCCACATGTTCATTTCCATTTTTCTTGGACCAGCCTCATTTTTGCGAGTCTGAGAAAATTTACTTCCTGCCCAAACTCCACTGCTATCCCTCTCGGCATTTCTTCCAAGTTTCGGTTTCTTTGAAATAGTTAAAAAAAGAGAGAGTGAGGGAGAGAGAGTATAGCCCAGCGGGCCGCTCAGGCCCAGCAGCCGACCCACCTAATCCCAAGGCGCATCCTTCATCCGCAGGCCCAACCGCACCAAAAAACCCTAGCCCCGACCCCTCCTCTCGACCTTCTCCCTCTCGCTTGCCCTCAGCACCGCTCTCTCCCTCAATCCCATCTCCATCTCCCTCTCGTTCCCGTGCTGCTTTGCTCGAACGCCCGGAGGCCGCCACCCTGCACCCTCGTGCCCCCGCCGGATCTTCGTCCTCCGCGACCCGGACGACCGGCTAGAGCCGCCATCTTTCTGCGCTCGTCTCCCTCTCCCACCTCGTCTCCAACCTCGACCCCGCCGCACTGCACCCTCGGGACCCGCCGGACCTCCTTCCTCTACTCCCAGTCCGCCGCGCCGCCCTAGGTCTCCGTCGGCGTCGGCCTCCTGATCCGCCAGCCTCGGCTCCCCACGCCAGCACCTCCCCGTCCTCTGCTTCTCCTCGCCTCCCCGTCCTCTGCTTCTCCTCGCCTCTCCGTCCAAGTTACTGCTTGGCTTCGCTCCACTGCTCCTGCTTCTTCCTCGTCACCGGCGAGCCAGTGCCTACAAGCGAGGGCTGTAGGTCACGCAGGAGATCTCATGCTCAACCCCGCAACCCTCCGTCGCGCCTCCACGCGCCCAACCTCCATCACCGGCCGACCACCAGCAATGCTTCGTCACCGAGGCCGCAGCCTCCTCCTCGTCCAGGTGCCCCGCCCGCCATGGGGCAGCAGTAGCAGCCCTCGTCCTCACAGCGTCCATGCTCCGGCCCCGACCTCCGCCCGTGACAGCTGCTGCTGCCGCTACTCCCTACTTCACCATGTACCATCGCCTCTTTGCCATGGCCATTGCCGAGTTCCACCAGGACCCCTGGAGTCATGTACAGGAAAACAAAGTCCGAAGAATGATGTGGTCGTGATCTCGCCCAGTACCACTACGGCTTCGTCAAGACCGCAAGTACCCTTTTGATCGCCAGGACCGAGACCACAAGTTCGACTACATGTTGGTGCCCCGTTCGAGACCGCCAAGTACCATGACGAACTGTGAAGTTCCACAAGATACCAAGTACCTCTACCCTCGACCCGAACATCTACGAACCCTATACGACGACCGTTGCCAAAGACCGTCGGGTGAACAACTACCGTCGCCGTGGGTTCGACAAGATAATGTGTACAACTACTTCCACGATGACCGTGTATCACTACCGTCGCAAGAACGAGATCGACAAGTCCGAAAACCCCTAGTACCATGACAACCCCGAAGGGATTCGAATTCGTCAAGTTCCTCTTCAAAACGTGAACCACTACTTCCCTCAACGATCTCGAACCACTCCGAAAATGCATGCTTCAAAGGTATAACGTCGAGGCAACCGCCCGTGGACGAATGCTTGTGATGTGTTGTATGAGATGCCCGTGTTTGCACCATGCCCGAATTAATCCTTGCACGTTCCTCGTTTCCTTGCCACCGTCATGTGGGACACCCGGTAACCGGGATCACCCCTCTATCTCTAGCATGTCCAGCACACTTACTTCTTTTGCACCGATATTTCAATGAGTTGTCGGAACCGGAATGTTGCGTGGCACCATTTCCATTGTTGTTGCCGTGGCACCCCTTTCGTTTCCGCCATGGTGGCCAAATGCTTCATAACATGCTCATGCCAATATTTTCTTAAAATTGCATCCAACTTGCATATATCATCCGCATCATGATAATAACATTTAAAAAATTTAAAATGGTTGTTGCATTAAATTGCTAATGCACATGAGGATTTACCAGAATTGTTGTTTGATGTTTCCGGCCTCATTTAAAATGCCTAACTGTGTATTTTACTCATGTTTCACCTTTTGCCATGTTAAGAACATTTAATTTTGTTGGATACATAACCGGGAGAGAACTAAATAATCCAATGTGGTGTTTTGTCAATATGCAACTCGTTGCATATTGAGCTCCACTTAACTTGTAGTTTTGCTTGTGCACTTTGCCATGCCATGCATATTTAAATCGGACATGCATCATACTTGTTTGTGCATCATGCCATGGTTATGCTTGTGTGTTTACCATGTTGCTTGCTTCTTTCCGGTTTGCTTCTCTCGTTAGCTTCGGTTTCGTTCCAGAGTTGTGAGGATTCGTTCGACTACGTCCGTTTGTCTTCTTCATGGACTCGTTCTTTTTCCTTGCGGGATTTCAGGCAAGATGGCCATACCCTCAAAATCACTTCTATCTTTGCTTGCTAGTTGTTTGTTCTATCACTATGTCACGCTACCTACCAGTTGTTACATCATGCCTCCCATATTGCCATGTCAAGCCTCTAACCCACCTTCCTAGCAAACCGTTGTTTGGCTAAGTTATCGCTTTTGCTCAGCCCCTCTTATAGCGTTGTTAGTTGCAGGTGAAGTTGAAGTTTGTTCCATTTTGGAACATGGATATGTTGGGATATCACATTATCTCTTATCTAATTAATGCATCTAAATACTTGGTAAAGGGTGGAAGGCTCGGTGATGAGTACATGACTACCTCGCCTCTATCACTCGCCCTTATGCCTGGTGTTTTGTTCCACTCTTGCCGCCTTAGTTTCCGTCATAACGGTGTTATGTTCCTTGATTTTGTGTTCCTTACATGGTTGGGTGTTATGGAACCCCTTGACAGTTCGCTTTGAATAAAACTCCTCCAGCAAGGCCCAACCTTGGTTTTACATTTGCCACCTAGGCCTTTTCCCTTGGGTTCTGCAGACTCAAGCGTCATCTTTATTTTAACCCCCGGGCCAGTGCTCCTTTGATTGTTGGTACAACTTGTCAACCGCCGGTGGCCACCGAGGGCAACTCTGGGCTGGCCTACCGGAACTTTGGACAATTTGGTGTGCCCTGAGAATGAGATATGTGCAGCTCCTATCGGGATTTGTCGGCACATTTGGGCGGCTTTGCTGGTCTTGTTTTACCATTGTCGAAATGTCTTATAACCGGGATTCCGATACTGATTGGGTCTTCCCGGGAGAAGGAATATCCTTCGTTGACCATGAGAGCTTGTGATGGGCTAAGTTGGGACACCCATGCAGGGTATAAACTTTCGAGAGCCGTGCCCGCGGTTATGTGGCAAATGGGAATTTGTTAATATCCGGTTGTAGAGAAATTGACACTTGACTTAATTAAAATGCATCAACCGCATGTGTAGCCGTGATGGTCTCTTTTTGGCGGAGTGCGTGAAGTGAACACGATTTGTGTTATGGTTTTGCGTAAGTAGTTTTAGGATCACTTCTTGATCACTTCTAGCTTCTCGACCATTGCGTTGCTTCTCTTCTCGCTCTTATTTGCGTATGTTAGCCACCATATTTGCTTAGCGCTTGCTGCAGCTCCACCTCATTACCTTATCCTACCAATATGCTTAAATAGTCTTGATCTCGCGGGTGTGAGATTGCTGAGTCCTGGTCACTCACGGATGCTTCCAAACAGTTGCAGGTGCCGATGATACTAGTGCAGGTGATGCAACCGAGATCAAGTGGGAGCTCGATGAAGATCTTGGTCGTTGTTTTGTGTCTTTTCCGGATGATCAGTAGTGGATCCCAGTTGGGACGATCGGGGATCTAGCATTTGGGGTGTCTTCTTTTATTTTGGTTCCGTAGTCGGACCTTGATTGTACTCTGGATGGTGTATGTTTAACTTGTTATTTGTGTGAAGTGGTGATTGTAAGCCAACTCTTTATACCTTTCTTATTCAGTACATGGGATTGTGTGAAGATTACCCCTCTTGTGACTAAACCACCATGCAGTTATGCCTCTAAGTCGTGCCTCGACACGTGGGAGATATAGCCGCATCGTGGGTGTTACAGGAGGGCACCCGTGGATACAGGTAGTCATGGAAAGTGAAAGAATGGTGGAAAAATGAATAAACTTTATTTTCTATTTTGGAACCGCCTATGGCATATCTAGCATGGAAAGTGTTGGGAACTCTAAGTCGTTTTCGTGGGTGGGATGGATACACCTCCCAAAATGTTTTTATCTCAAGTTTTTTGCTTTGAGCTTTGGCATCTCCACAAATCCCTACTTCCCTCTGCGGAGGACATATCTTTTACTTTATGCAATTTGTATTTTGAGTCTCCATCTTCTCTCATAAAAAGCACCAACTAGGAGGCAATATGATCATGCTTAAGTATTGGGTATAGCTAATATTCGAGTGTGTTTCATGAATGGATCAATGTTTGAGCATGATGGGCCAGGGATAACTTATTTTAGCGTTGATATTTTGGAAGACATGGTTGCTTGTTGATATGCTTGAGTATCTAAATTATTATGTCAAAACTAGACTATTGCTTCGGACAATATAAAAGTCCAAATGTCCATGCTATAAAGAAAATAATATGATATGACATGATGAACAACACTCCACATAAAAAATTCTGTTTTTATCACTTACCTACTCGAGGACGAGTAGCAGTTAAGCTTGGGGATGCTGATACGTCTCCAACGTATCTATAATTTTTGATGGTTCCATCTTGTTTTATTATAAATCTGGGATGTTTTATAATCATTTTATAGCCATTTTATATCATTTTTTGGTACTAAAATATTGACATAGTGCCAAGTGCCAGTTTCTTTTTTCCATATTTTTTACATCGCAGGAAATCAATATCAAACGGAGTCCAAATGCCACGAAACTTTACGATGATTTTTTATGGACTAAAAGGAAGAAGTTAGGCCTTGGTTGCACCTAGGGGGAGTCCCGAGGAGGGGAAAACCCACCAGGGCGTGCCAGGAGGCCCAGGCGCGCCCTGGTGGGTTGTGCCCACCTTGGGTCCCCCTTGGACCGCCTCTTTACTCTATAAATACCCCAAAAATCCCAGAACCCTAGGGGAGTCGATGAAATATTCATCCAGCCGCCACAGAGTCCAAAACCACCAAATCCAATCTAGACACCATCTCGGATGGGGTTCACCACCTCCATTGGTGCCTCTCCGATGATGCGTGAGTAGTTCTTTGTATACCTACAAGTCCGTAGTTAGTAGCTAGATGGCTTCACCTCTCTCTCTTGACTCTCAATACAATGGTCTCTTGGAGATCCATATGATGTAACTCTTTTGCGGTGTGTTTGTTGGGATCCGATGAACATTGAGTTGATGATCAGATCTATCTTTTTATATCCATGAAAGTATTTGAGTTTCTTTGATCTCTTTTATGCATGATCTCTTATAGCCTCGTATTTCTTCTCTGATTTTTGGGTTTTGTTTGGCCAACTTGACATATATATCTTGCAATGGGAAGAGGTGCCTGGTAGTGGTTTCGATCTTATGGTGCTTCATCCTAGTGACAGAAAGGGAACTGACACGTATGTATCATTGCTACTAAGGATAAAAAGATGGGATCTATATCTACCGCCATAGATAAACGTATGTATCATGTCATCGTTCTTATTGCATTACTCCGTTTTTCCATGAACTTAATACACAAGATGCATGTTGGATAGCGGTCGATGTGTGGAGTAATAGTAGTAGATGCAGGCAGGAGTCGGTCTACTAATCTTGGACGTGATGCCTATGTAATGATCATTGCCTGGATATCGTCATAATTATTTGAGGTTCTATCAATTGCCCAACAGTAATTTGTTTACCCATCATTTGCTATTTTTCTCGAGAGAAGCCACTAGTGAAACCTACGACCCCCAGGTCTTCTTTCTCATATATTTGCTTCCGATCTACTTTTCCTTTGCATTTTTATTCAGATCTATTAAACCAAAAATACTTTGCTGCACTTTATCTTATTTGCGATCTATTATTTCAATTTATCACAACTTTCTCCCGTCTGCGCACCGTTTCTGGCACCATACCCCGAAAGGGATTGACAACCCCTTTAACACATCAGGTTGCGAGTGGTTGTTATTTGTGTGCAGGGGCTGTTTACATTGTGTTTCTTGGTCCTCCTACTGGTTCGATAACCTTGGTTTCATATCTGAGGGAAATACCTACAGCCGTTGTGGTGCATCATCCCTTCCTCTTTGGGGAAATACCGACGTAGCTTCAAGCTACATCAGCTCATGCACCTGCTCCTGCACCAGCTCTCGCACCTACTGATAGCAGCCCGTCCTCCGTCTCGGACGTGCTCGGTGGTGCTTCGTCTTTGGGTGAGCTCGATGCCCTCACGGTATCGGTGACACTGGCCCTCTTTAATAAATATATAATCTCCCATTTATGTTGCCTTTCGAATGTCTCACATCGCAGACATGTCTTTGCAGGCTGGCGTAACCCCGTGCACCATATTGTACACCATCGGTGACCAGAAGGTGGATGTGAGGAAGGCGACAATAATGAAGCCCAAGGAACCATTGTTCCACAACCGGCCGATCCCCCCTAACGTCTTCAAGGTTTCCGCGGTTAGTGTCAAACCGGGCCATGAGAATTTGGCTCCTCCAGTACTATAGGGGGTGACGACGAGACCCTGCGGCGACTTGGTGGTTGCAATGGGTGGGTCCTGTTGTGGCCAAGGAGTTTGCTTCGTCTGGAGGCGGCCGGGAGCACACCCACGAGCACGCAGCCTTAGCAAGGTATGAACATCAACACCCCACCTACCCAATTAGCGTCGGCTGTCGTGCTGGGTGATAGCGTACGGGTGAGAAGAGACTCCATTAGTCGCTGATGACGTCGCCATAGATGAGGATGAGGATGACGATGACACTGAACAATATCTCAATACTAGCACCTATGATGAGTACTCAGGGTTTGAGCGTCATGAGTCGGTGCCTGAATTGCCGCCTCCGGAGGCTGAACGTATTATAGACGAACTTCCAGTAGGAAAGAAGCATATGAAGATACGGAGGAAAAGCAACAAAGCTGCTTTTATGATCCAGCTGCCTCAGCAGCCTCGGGTTCAAGACGGTATACCTATCCCCGGTGCAGCAAAATGGCATATCGCCGATGGACCAATCCTACCTAAGGCAGCATTAGAGGCCACACACGGCAATCTAAGGAGACTTCATGACGATGTGCTGCGGAGAGAGAAAAGCCTCATCGCCTTGGAAAATCCAGGATACCCACTCTACGTGGTTAACGTGCCGCGGAAAAGGTCATACATCCACACATGCCCCGCGGACAAGTTCTTCCTTCGATTCGATTACATCTTCAACATGTTTCACTTGAAGAAGATGGATTTTATGTTTGTCTGCCTTTTTGCCTTGAACATGAACTACATCATCGGGATTGAGCAGATACCTTATATCTGTGTCGCTGACCCGTACTTCATGCACGAGGGCTTCTTGGCAGTCTGCGCAGAGCACCGTGAATACGCGAGGGACTACATCGTCGATTTCATGGTCGCTAATAAGGACAAGGAGGCAATTCTCGTGCCTTATCATCCACTGTAAGTCATCCGCGCGGATATCCTTCCTTCAATTTTAATCATTCATTTGCACGATGGAGGCAAATTAATTTGAGGTGTACTTATTTTGCGCAGTGGCGGGCACACCGTCCTCATCACCCTTTACCCCCGATACTCCCATGCTCTTTACCCGGACTCGTTGAAGAACATGAACAAAATGGATTACACCCACATCAAGTCTATTCTCGACAGTGATATCTTTTACTACGACGTACGGGGCGGAGAGATCAAGGACAAGAAGAAAAAGGACGGCAGGACCGCCTTTGGCCATAATACCGACTTCTGCTGCATCCAGCAATCAAGTGATTCTCTTAGTGATGGATTCTATTACCTACACCACATGCTGGACTACAGATGGGATCATCAGGACCTTCGCATGTCACCTAAATCCGGCGATGCCCATATTCTGCAATGGGGGCAAAGAACGTAGGAGATATCCCAGATCATCGACTTCGAGCTGAGTTCTATCACATCCATCATGAACTTTCCCAAGTCATCGTGAAGGAGGTCCTGGACAAAACATGTATGTTCTACGAGGAAGGGCAAATGTCGCGGGAAGACGTCCGAACACGCTTAGCCGCTCAGCGTCTCGACCTGAAACCTTTCACTAAGATCGAGGACTATCTCCCTAACTTGGATGGATGGAACGACATGTTGGAGTGATTGTCGATATATGATAATGTGTTTGTTTAGTCCATACTTTCTAAATGAGGAAACTTTGAGTTATGCATGACAAAACTTTATTTGTGATCTAATTAAATCGTCCTCCTCAACTAGCAAAGATCACTCTGGTTAGGGCATTTTGGGTACGATGAACTTTGTTATATATGCTTATGATATGTTGCTTTTATTTTTGCCAAGTTTGTCTCTTTCTGTTGCTCAACTATGTATGTTGCATATCATCGACTCATGTGATGATGCAGGTGCACAGATCATCCATGAGGAAGAAGTGCAATGCGAGGAGTATATTGAAGGAAATATGCCCTAGAGGCAATAATAAAGTTATTATTTATTTCCTTATATCATGATAAAATTTTATTATTCATGCTAGAATTGTATTAACCGGAAACATAATACATGTGTGAATACATAGACAAACAGAGTGTCACTAGTATGCCTCTACTTGACTAGCTCGTTAATCAAAGATGGTTATGTTTCCTAACCATGGACAAAGAGTTGTCATTTGATTAACGGGATCACATCATTAGTTGAATGATCTGATTGACATGACACATTCCATTAGCTTAGCACCCGATCGTTTAGTATGTTGCTATTGCTTTCTTCATGACTTATAGATGTTCCTATGACTATGAGATTATGCAACTCCCATTTGCCGGAGGAACACTTTGTGTGCTACCAAACGTCACAACGTAACTGGGTGATTATAAAGGTGCTCTACAGGTGTCTCCAAAGGTACATGTTGGGTTGGCGTATTTCGAGATTAGGATTTGTCACTCCGATTGTCGAGAGAGGTATCTCTGGGCCCTCTCGGTAATGCACATCACTGAAGCCTTGCAAGCATTGGAACTAATGAGTTAGTTGCGGGATGATGTATTACGGAACGAGTAAAGAGACTTTCCGGTAACGAGATTGAACTAGGTATTGGATACCGACGATCGAATCTCGGGCAAGTAACATACCGATGACAAAAGGAACAACGTATGTTGTTATGCGGTCTGACCGATAAAAGATCTTCGTAGAATATGTAGGAGCCAATATGAGCATCCAGGTTCCGCTATTGGTTATTGACCGGAGACGTGTCTCGGTCATGTCTACATTGTTCTCGAACCCGTAGGGTCCGCACGCTTAAGGTTACGATGACAGTTATATTATGAGTTTATACATTTTGAGTATATTATGAGTTTGTTCGGAGTCCCGGATGTGATCACGGACATGAAGAGGAGTCTCGAAATGGTCGAGACATAAAGATTGATATATTGGAAGCCTATGTTTGGATATCGGAAGTGTTCCGGGTGAAATCGGGATTTTACCGGAGTACCGGGAGGTTACCGGAACCCCCGGGAGGTATATGGGCCTTAGTGGGCCTTAGTGGAAGAGAGGAGAGGTGGCCATAGATGGGCCGCGCGCCCCTCCCCCCCTTGGTCCGAATAGGACAAGGAGAGCGGGCCGGCCCCCCTTCCTCCTCTCTCTCCTCTTTTCCCTCCTCCGCGAATCCTATTCCAACTAGGAAAGGGGGGAGCCCTACTCCCGGAGGGAGTAGGACTCCTCCTGGCGCGCCTCCTCTTGGCCGGCCAGCCCCCCCTTTGAGCCTTTATATACGGAGGCAAGGGGCACCCCCTAACAACACAAGTTGATCCACGTGATCATATTCTTAGCCGTGCGCGGTGCCCCCTTCCACCATAGTCCTCGATAATATTGTAGCGGTGCTTAGGCGAAGCCCTGCGACGGTAGAACATCAAGATAGTCACCACACCGTCGTGCTGACGGAACTCTTCCCCAACACTTTGCTGGATCGGAGTCCGGGGATCGTCATCTAGCTGAACGTGTGCTAGAACTCGGAGGTGCCGTAGTTTCGGTGCTTGATCGGTCGGGCCGTGGAGACGTATGACTACATCAACCAAGTTAACACTTCCGTTGTCAATCTACAAGGGTACGTAGATCACACTCTCCCCCTCTCGTTGCTATGCATCACCATGATCTTGCGTGTGCGTAGGAATTTTTTTTTGAAATTACTACGAAACCCAACAGTGGCATCCGAGCCTAGGTTTGATGTGTTGATGTTATATGCACGAGTAGAACACAAGTGAGTTGTGGGCGATATAAGTCATACTGCTTACCAGCATGTCATACTTTGGTTCGGCGGTATTGTTGGACGAAGCGGCCCGGACCGACATTACGCGTACGCTTACGCGAGACCGGTTCTCCCGACGTGCTTTGCACAAAGGTGGCTAGCGGGCGACAATTTCTCCAACTTTAGTTGAACCGAGTGTGGCTACGCCTGGTCCTTGTGAAGGTTAAAACAGCACCAACTTGACAAACTATCGTTGTGCTTTTGATGCGTAGGTAAAATTGGTTCTTTCTTAAGCCCGTAGCAGCCACGTAAAACTTGCAAAAACAAAGTAGAGGACGTCTAACTTGTTTTTGCAGGGCATGTTGTGATGTGATATGGTCAAGACATGATGCTAAATTTTATTGTATGAGATGATCATGTTTTGTAACCGAGTTATCGGCAACTGGCAGGAGCCATATGGTTGTCGCTTTATTGTATGCAATGCAATCGCGCTGTAATGCTTTACTTTATCACTAAGCGGTAGCGATAGTCGTGGAAGCATGAGATTGGCGAGACGACAACGATGCTACGATGGAGATCAAGGTGTCGCGCCGGTGACGATGGTGATCACGATGGTGCTTCGAGGATGGTGATCACAAGCACAAGATGATGATGGCCATATCATATCACTTATATTGATTGCATGTGATGTTTATCTTTTATGCATCTTATCGTGCTTTGATTGACGGTAGCATTATAAGATGATCTCTCACTAATTATCAAGAAGTGTTCTCCCTGAGTATGCACCGTTGCGAAAGTTCTTCGTGCTGAGACACCACGTGATGATCGGGTGTGATAGGCTCTACGTTCAAATACAACGGGTGCAAAACAGTTGCACACGCGGAATACTCAGGTTATACTTGACGAGCCAAGCATATACAGATATGGCCTCGGAACATGGAGACCGAAAGGTCGAGCGTGAATCATATAGTAGATATGATCAACATAGTGATGTTCACCAACGAAACTACTCCATCTCACGTGATGATCGGACATGGTTTAGTTGACTTGGATCACGTAATCACTTAGAGGATTAGAGGGATGTCTATCTAAGTGGGAGTTCTTTAAGTAATATGATTAATTGAACCTAAATTTATCATGAACTTAGTACCTGATATTATCTTGCTCATGTATGTTTGATTGTAGATAGATGGCCCGTGCTGTTGTTCCGTTGAATTTTAATGCGTTCCTTGAGAAAGCAAAGTTGAAAGATGATGGTAGCAATTACACGGACTAGGTCCGTAACTTGAGGATTATCCTCATTGCTGCACAGAAGAATTACGTCCTGGAAGCACCGCTGGGTGCCAGGCCTGCTGCTGGAGCAACAACAGATGTTACGAACATCTGGCAGAGCAAAGCTGATGACTACTCGATAGTTCAATGTGCCATGCTTTACGGCTTAGAACCGGGACTTCAATGACGTTTTGAACGTCATGGGGCATATGAGATGTTCCAGGAGTTGAAGTTAATATTTCAAGCAAATGCCCGGATTGAGAGATATGAAGTCTCCAATAAGTTCTATAGCTGCAAGATGGAGGAGAACAGTTCTGTCTGTGAGCATATACTCAAGATGTCTGGGTATTGTAATCACTTGATTCAACTGGGAGTTAATCTTTCGGATGATAGCGTCATTGACAGAATTCTCCAATCACTTCGACTAAGCTACAAGAGCTTCATGATGAACTATAATATGCAAGGGATGAATAATACTATTCCCGAGCTCTTCGCAATGCTGAAAGCTGCGGAGGTAGAAATCAAGAAGGAGCATCAAGTGTTGATGGTCAACAAGACCACTAGTTTCAAGAAAAAGGGCAAAGGGAAAAAGAAGGGGAACTTCAAGAAGAACAGCAAGCAAGTTGCTACTCAAGAGAAGAAACCCAAGCCTGGACCTAAGCCTGAAACTGAGTGCTTCTACTGCAAGCAGACTGGTCACTGGAAGCGGAACTGCCCCAAATATTTGGCGGATAAGAAGGATGGCAAGGTGAACAAAGGTATATGTGATATACATGTTATTGATGTGTACCTTACTAATGCTCGCAGTAGCACCTGGGTATTTGATACTGGTTCTGTTGCTAATATTTGCAACTCGAAACAGGGACTACGGATTAAGCGAAGATTGGCTAAGGACGAGGTGACGATGCGTGTGGGAAATGGTTCCAAAGTCAATGTGATCGCGGTCGGCACGCTACCTCTACATCTACCTTCGGGATTAATATTAGACCTAAATAATTGTTATTTGGTGCCAGCGTTAAGCATGAACATTATATCTGGATCTTGTTTGATGCGAGACGGTTATTCATTTAAATCAGAGAATAATGGTTGTTCTATTTATATGAGTAATATCTTTTATGGTCATGCACCCTTGAAGAGTGGTCTATTCTTATTGAATCTCGATAGTAGTAACACACATATTCATAATGTTGAAGCCAAAAGATGCAGAGTTGATAATGATAGTGCAACTTATTTGTGGCACTGCCGTTTAGGTCATATCGGTGTATAGCGCATGAAGAAACTCCATACTGATGGACTTTTGGAACCACTTGATTATGAATCACTTGGTACTTGCGAACCGTGCCTCATGGGCAAGATGACTAAAACGCCGTTCTCCGGTACTATGGAGAGAGCAACAGATTTGTTGGAAATCATACATACATATGTATGTGGTCCGATGAATATTGAGGCTCGTGGCGGATATCGTTATTTTCTCACCTTCACAGATGACTTAAGCAGATATGGGTATATCTACTTAATGAAACATAAGTCTGAAACGTTTGAAAAGTTCAAAGAATTTCAGAGTGAAGATGAAAATCATCGTAACAAGAAAATAAAGTTTCTACGATCTGATCGTGGAGGAGAATATTTGAGTTACGAGTTTGGTGTACATTTGAAACAATGCGGAATAGTTTCGCAACTCACGCCACCCGGAACACCACAGCGTAATGGTGTGTCCGAACGTCGTAATTGTACTTTACTAGATATGGTGCGATCTATGATGTCTCTTACTGATTTACCGCTATCGTTTTGGGGTTATGCTTTGGAGACGGCCGCATTCACGTTAAATAGGGCACCATCAAAATCCGTTGAGACGACGCCTTATGAACTATGGTTTGGCAAGAAACCAAAGTTGTCGTTTCTGAAAGTTTGGGGCTGCGATGCTTATGTGAAAAAGCTTCAACCTGATAAGCTCGAACCCAAATCGGAGAAATGTGTCTTCATAGGATATCGAAAGGAGAATATTGGATACACCTTCTATCACAGATCCAAAGGCAAGACTTTTGTTGCTAAGTTCGGAAAATTTCTAGAGAAGGAGTTTCTCTCGAAAGAAGTGAGTGGGAGGAAAGTAGAACTTGACGAGGTAACTGTACCTGCTCCCTTATTGGAAAGTAGTGCATCACAGAAAACTGTTTCTGTGACACCTACACCAATTAGTGAGGAAGCTAATGATAGTGATCATGAAACTTCAGGACAAGATACTACTGAACCTCGTAGATCAACTAGAGTGAGATCCACGCCAGAGTGGTACGGTAATCCTGTTCTGGAAGTCATGCTGCTAGATCATGATGAACCTACGAACTATGAAGAAGCGATGGTGAGCCCATATTCCGCAAAAAGGCTTGAAGCCATGAAATCTGAGATGGGATCCATGTATGAGAACAAAGTGTGGACTTTGGTTGACTTGCCCAATGATCGGCAAGCAATTGAGAATAAATGGATCTTCAAGAAGAAGACTGCGCCGACGGTAATATTACTGTCTACAAAGCTCGACTTGTCGCAAAAGGGTTTCGGCAAGTTCAAGGGATTGACTACGATGAGACCTTCTCACCCGTAGCGATGCTTAAGTCTGTCCAAATCATGTTAGCAATTGCCGCATTTTATGATTATGAAATTTGGCAGATGGATGTCAAAACTGCATTCCTGAATGGATTTCTGGAAGAAGAGTTGTATATGATGCAACCCGAAGGTTTTGTCGATCCAAAGGGAGCTAACAAAGTGTGCAAGCTCCAGCGATCCATTTATGGACTGGTGCAAGCCTCTCGGAGTTGGAATAAACGCTTTGATAGTGTGATCAAAGCATTTGGTTTTATACAGACTTTTGGAGAAGCCTATATTTACAAGAAAGTGAGTGGGAGCTCTGTAGCATTTATGATATTATATGTGAATGACATATTACTGATTGGAAATGATATAGAATTTCTGGATAGCATAAAGGGATACTTGAATAAGAGTTTTTCAATGAAAGACCTCGGTGAAGCTGCTTACATATTAGGCATTAAGATCTATAGAGATAGATCAAGACGCTTAATTGGAATTTCACAAAGCACATACCTTGACAAAGTTTTGAAGAAGTTCAAAATGGATCAAGCAAAGAAAGGGTTCTTGCCTGTGTTACAAGGTGTGAAGTTGAGTCAGACTCAATGCCCGACCACTGCAGAAGATAGAGAGAAAATGAAAGATGTTCCCTATGCTTCAGCCATAGGCTCTATCATGTATGCAATGCTGTGTACCAGACCTGATGTGTGCCTTGCTATAAGTCTAGCAGGGAGGTACCAAAGTAATCCAGGAGTGGATCACTGGACAGCGGTCAAGAACATCCTGAATTACCTTAAAAGGACTAAGGATATGTTTCTCGTATATGGAGGTGACAAAGAGGTCATCGTAAACAGTTACGTTGATGCAAGCTTTGACACTGATCCGGACGATTCTAAATCACAAACCGGATACGTGTTTACATTAAATGGTGGAGCTGTCAGTTGGTGCAGTTCTAAACAAAGCATCGTGGCGGGATCTACATGTGAAGCGGAGTACATAGCTGCTTCGGAAGCAGCAAACGAAGGAGTCTGGATGAAGGAGTTCATATCCAATCTAGGTGTCATACCTAGTGCATCGGGTCCAATGAAAATCTTTTGTGACAATACTGGTGCAATTGCCTTGGCGAAGGAATCCAGATTTCACAAAAGAACCAAGCACATCAAAAGACGCTTCAATTCCATCCGGGATCTAGTCCAGGTGGGAGACATAGAGATTTGCAAGATACATACGGATCTGAACGTAGCAGACCCGTTGACTAAGCCTCTTCCACGAGCAAAACATGATCAGCACCAAGGCTCCATGGGTGTTAGAATCATTACAGTATAATCTAGATTATTGACTCAAGTGCAAGTGGTAGACTGAAGGAAATATGCCCTAGAGGCAATAATAAAGTTATTATTTATTTCCTTATATCATGATAAAAGTTTATTATTCATGCTAGAATTGTATTAACCAGAAACATAATACATGTGTGAATACATAGACAAACAGAGTGTCACTAGTATGCCTCTACTTGACTAGCTCGTTAATCAAAGATGGTTATGTTTCCTAAACATGTACAAAGAGTTGTCATTTGATTAACGGGATCACATCATTAGTTGAATGATCTGATTGACATGACCCATTCCATTAGCTTAGCACCCGATCGTTTAGTATGTTGCTATTGCTTTCTTCATGACTTATAGATGTTCCTATGACTATGATATTATGCAACTCCCATTTGCCGGAGGAACACTTTGTGTGCTACCAAACGTCACAACGTAACTGGGTGATTATAAAGGTGCTCTACATGTGTCTCCAAAGGTACATGTTGGGTTGGCGTATTTCGAGATTAGGATTTGTCACTCCGATTGTCGGAGAGGTATCTCTGGGCCCTCTCGGTAATGCACATCACTGAAGCCTTGCAAGCATTGCAACTAATGAGTTAGTTGCGGGATGATGTATTACGGAACGAGTAAAGAGACTTTCTGGTAACGAGATTGAACTAGGTATGGGATACCGACGATCGAATCTCGGGCAAGTAACATACCGGTGACAAAGGGAACAACGTATGTTGTTATGCGGTCTGACCGATAAAAGATCTTCATAGAATATGTAGGAGCCAATATGAGCATCCAGGTTCCGCTATTGGTTATTGACCGGAGACGTGTCTTGGTCATGTCTACATTGTTCTCGAACCCGTAGGGTCCGCACGCTTAAGGTTACGATGACAGTTATATTATGAGTTTAGACATTTTGATGTACCGAAGTTTGTTCGGAGTCCCGGATGTGATCACGGACATGACGAGGAGTCTCAAAATGGTCGAGACATAAAGATTGATATATTGGAAGCCTATGTTTGGATATCGGAAGTGTTCCGGGTGAAATCGGGATTTTACCGGAGTACCGGGAGGTTACCGGAACCCCCCGGGAGGTATATGGGCCTTAGTGGGCCTTAGTGGAAGAGAGGAGAGGTGGCCATAGATGGGCCGCGCGCCCCTCCCCCCCTTGGTCCGAATAGGACAAGGAGAGGGGGCCGGCCCCCCTTCCTCCTCTCTCTCCTCTTTTCCCCCCTCCGCGAATCCTATTCCAACTAGGAAAGGGGGGGAGTCCTACTCCCGGAGGGAGTAGGACTCCTCCTGGCGCGCCTCCTCTTGGCCGGCCAGCCCCCCTTTGAGCCTTTATATACGGAGGCAAGGGGCACCCCTAACAACACAAGTTGATCCATGTGATCATATTCTTAGCCGTGTGCGGTGCCCCCTTCCACCATAGTCCTCGATAATATTGTAGCGGTGCTTAGGCGAAGCCCTGCGACGGTAGAACATCAAGATCGTCACCACGCCGTCGTGCTAACGGAACTCTTCCCCGACACTTTGCTGGATCGGAGTCCGGGGATCATCATCGAGCTGAACGTGTGCTAGAACTCGGAGGTGCCGTAGTTTCGGTGTTTGATCGGTCGGGCCGTGGAGACGTACGACTACATCAACCAAGTTAACGCTTCCGTTGTCGATCTACAAGGGTACGTAGATCACACTCTCCCCCTCTCGTTGCTATGCATCACCATGATCTTGCGTGTGCGTAGGAATTTTTTTGAAATTACTACGAAACCCAACATATATGACGAGTGGCTGGAGTGTCAGGCCTAGGTGTACCGGTTTCTGGTTTTCGAGCGACAGCCAGTAGTTAGTTTAGGTTCACACTAATGCGAGAGAGTGATACAAACTCATGTACTGCATAGTTCCGCTCTCACTCATAGTGATAGCTCTTCTCGCGTACCCTGGTGCACGTCGGTCCTAAACAAACGGTTTAAAACCCCATTCTGCGACGGCATTTGGAACCGTCGCCAAGTGAGTGTGGGCGATAGGGGGGGGGGGTCCTTCCCACACAACCCAGAAACCATCGGGGATAGGGCCCCTATAGTACTCCTACTCGTTTCTGCTCTCATTGCCATCGCAGTCGGTATTCTCTGGTGCTACGTTTATGATGCATAGCCCATCACAAACGGTTCACTATTAAAGAACGTGCATGATGCACGGCCCATCACAAATGGTTCACCGTTAAGAAGATTAGCTAATCCTCGTTCGAGTGTCGGACAGGATTATGAAACGTCGGACCGTCGTAACATCATCGTACACAACAACTATCACACACGCTATTCTGTGGTACAACGTTTAAGATGCATACTTCATCAGAAATCGTTCATGGTTGCGAATCGTGTACGATAAGGAAACCAACACAAACGTTTAGTTTGCCCGCACCGTTTGTGATATTGTCTGACACCGCACACGCTTTGCAAACGGCAACTGTGTGCATGCTTACACGCGTTTCCTCTCTGTGAACCGTCTCTGATTATGGTGCATATCGCAAACATTTGTATTTTACCAACCGTGTGTGCCGTAACAACCTAGAGAGCGTAATTTCACCGCAATTTAATTGCTGCTTTTCCAAATTGTACCGGATTTGGATTTGAATTTGAATGTATGCTACAAATTTATTCATATCCACCAGGTTCAAACAACCAATGCATTATTCGATTCATAGGTACATATGTTCAAGAATTACATAAGAACCAAATAAAGAATTATGAACCACAGTTGTATACTTTTACTATTAAAGACGGTAAACAAAGAGGCGAAATATATTCTGGTTGCTGAACAAGGTGAAGAGGAATGCCCATATTGTGCCCTCCTCCATGTAGAAGGCACACACGACTCTAGTCCAACCCCTTGTGATGGCCGACCGCCCATCTAGATAATCATTGTGTTTTGGTAGAAATACTTTAACCTTTGCATGCCCACCAATCATGTACTTTGAGGGGTAATCTTGAGTAAACTGCTTTGGCAACCGCTACAAAGGAAAAAAGATTCAGAGATTGTCATCTAACACAACTCATTATGGGTAGTAAAAACAAGGCTGCAGAGTTCTTACTTACCATCCTGCAATTCGCTGTTGTCTTGGATAAAGTGTAAACAAATAGTTTAATTGCCATCTTTGGACAAATTTTACTAACAATCTTTATCAGCTTCCTCACTTGATGCTGGTTCATCAATATCTCATTGCCCCATACGCAGAAAGGGTCGAAACGCGGATCTTTACCAATGACATATGTACCTAAAAGCACCAAGTTATATTAGAAGCTAAACAACAATTGCGCAATGATGTAGTACAACAATCTTTTATAATATGTCTATATACATCCGTATGTGGTAGTCGATTTGAAATCTCTAAAAATACAAATATTTAGGAATGGAGGGAGTATCTTATAACATCCAATATACTCACATATTAGATGAATTAACATCTTATATTATGGGTCGGAACGAGTTTAGTTCATTCTTACAAATTATCTGCTGCTGTATCCACGGGTTACAGTTAGTTTGAGGTAGTTCGGGCTCAAATAGACGTAAAGTTCATGAAGATACCTCAGAAAATAGGACCCTTTGTATGGTTTAAACTCAACCGTTTTGCGATCATAGCACCCAAACTATAAGTTCTCTCTCGATGTAAAGCGTGGCGCAAAATAGCAAGGTCAGCAGCACTAAGGCCTCCACTCTCTCCACAACCAATTAAACATCTCCCATCGAATAATGAGTAATAGCGTAAAACAGGGAAATGTATACTAGCTACTCTTGCTCCCGACACTCCTCTGTTTTCCCCTATGGTAATTTTATGAATAAAACCTTCCACATCACTAGGGTGTGGTTCCTCGACGCTACCCTCATAACGTAATTTACAAACGTCACAAAAGTCATAGAGCGTAATTTCTTTGTACTCATCATATAAGTGAAAATCTACCATGGGTGGCGATCTCCTAGCACGAAAATGAAAATTTTGCACAAAAGTATTAGTGAGTAGGAGATACTGATCACACTGGTCGAGGAGGAAGTCAGTGATGCATGCATTCTCAGCCAAATAATAGAAATCATCATAAATTCCGGCCGCCTGCAAGAATGCATCACATGGTCATTCACACAGTCGAATCTCCACAGGGAGAGGAAGATTATACTTGGGCTTCTCCTTCTCCTCGTTTTCCTTTTCCTTCAAACCCCGACTCGAGGAGCCTCTCAACAATCTCCTCATCATTTTCTTCCTATAAAAATTTCTGAAATTTTTAGTGACTCAAAATAAAAGTGAACCAAACTCAACAATATTTATAGCAACTACTCCTACAAGTGCCTAGAGGCTATATCATGCATCAGAACTACTTTGGACCATATAAATTTGACATGCAAGCTCAAGAACAAGGTCATCACAGTAGCAAAAATTTGCAATTAATAAAGCACTAGAACAAAAACTAATTGGACCATTGGAGGAGTCACATACCAAAGAACAATCCCCCAAAGCAATTTTATGAATGGAGCTTTGAGCAAGGAAATCGAAAATGGCAGCTATATGAGCAAGACCACGAGATGGAGCTATGGAGTGATTTTTTCTGTAGGAAAGAGTGGATGGGGGCCAAATGGGGCCCACAAGGACAGGGGGCACGCCCTAGGGGGGTGGGCGCGCCCTCCACCCTTGTGGCCAGCTGGTGTGGCCCCCTGGTGTGTTCTAAGTGCCAGAAATTCTAAAATATTATATAAAAATCATACTAAATTTTCAGGGCATTTGAAGAACTTCTATTGTCAGGACATTTTTTATTGCACGGGTAATCCAGAAAATAGACAGAGAATACTATTTTTGCTTTTTTAATCTAAATAACAGAATGTAAAAGATTGGTATAGAGAGTTGTGCCTTCTAAATTCATCCATCTCATGCCCATCAAAAGGAATCCATTAACAAGGTTGATCGAGTCTTATTAATAAACTTCTTCCGAATAACATGAAACCGGGAATTTTCGAATAACACTAGGTTACCTCAACGGGGATATGCATTTCCCCAACAATAAGAATGTCATATTTCTTTTTGACAGTAGGAAGAGGGAATTCAAAACCTCCAATGGTAATAGCTGAAATTTTTCCAATAGAATTGATACTATGAAATTGAGGTTGTTTCTTCGGAAAGTGTACCATATACTCATTACCATTAACATGAAAAGTGACATTGCCTTTGTTGCAATATATAACAGCCCCTATAGTATTTAAAAAAGGTCTACCAAGGATGATCGACATACTGTCGTCCATGGGAATATCAAGAATAACAAAGTCCGTTAAGATAGTAACGTTTGCAACCACAACATGCACATCTTCACAAATACCGATGGGTATAGCAGTTGATTTCTCAGCCATTTGCAAGGAAATTTCAGTAGGTGTCAACTTATTCAATTCAAGTCTACGATACAAAGAGAAAGGCATAACACTAACATTGGCTCCAAGATCACATAAAGCAGTTTTAACATAGTTTGTTTTAACAGAGCATGGTATAGTTGGTACCCCTGGATCCCCAAGTTTCTTTGGCATTCCACCCTTAAAAGTATAATTAGCAAGCATGGTGGAAATTTCACCTTCCGGTATCTTTCTTTTATTAGTAACAATATCTTTCATATACTTAGCATAAGGAGGCATTTTAAGCATATCCGTCAAATGCATACGCAAAAGATAGGTCAAATCATTTCAGCAAAGCGCTCAAAATCCTCATCATCCTTTTTCTTGGATGGCTTAGGAGGAAAGGGCATGGGTTTCTGAACCCATGGTTCTCTTTATTTACCATGTTTTCTAGCAACGAAGTCTCTCTTATCATAACGTTGATTCTTTGATTGTGGGTTATCAAGATCAACAGTAGGTTCAATATACACATCATTATCATTACTAGGTTGACCATCAACATGAACATCATCATTAAAATTAGCACTAGGTTCATGTTCATTACCATCTTGTGTCTCAGCATGAGAAATAGGAATGTCATTAGGATTCTCAGGTGTGTCTAAAGCAGGTTCACTAGCATGCAAAGTCTTATCAGTTTTCTTCTTCTTTTTAATACATGGAGTATGTGCATCAGTATCAATTCTCTGAGAATCTTGCTCAACTCTCTTAGGATGGCCCTCAGGATACAAAGGTTCCTAGGTCATTTTACCACCTCTAGTCATAACCCTAATAACATTATCATTGTTCTTACTATTCAACTCATTAAGAAAATCATCATGATCTTTAAGTACTTGTTCTACTTGAGTTGTAACCATGTAAGCATGTTTAATAATATAATCACCCAAGTGGTCAAGCATGTAAACATTACGTCTCAATTGTCTACTAACATAAGCATTGAGGTTTTCTTGTTTAACAATAAAATTATCAAACTCATCCAAGCATTGACTAGCAGACTTATTAGGAGGAATATCACCTTCATCAAATCTACGGAGAGAGTTTACCTCTACTACCTATGTCGGGTTATCAAGACCATGTATTTCTTCAATAGGCGGTAAATTTTTAACATCTTCAGCTTTAATACCTTTTTCTTTCATAGATTTCTTTGCCTCTTGCATGCATATCTTCAGTATTGAGAAATAGAATAACCCTTTTCTTTGGAGCTTTCTTAGGAGTTGGTTCAGGAAGTGTCCAATCATTATCATTACTCAATATATTATTCAATAACAATCCAGCTTGCTCAACAGTTCTTTCCCTGAAAACACAACCAGCAGAACTATCCAGGTGGTCTCTGGAAGCATCGGGTAGTCCATTATAAAAGATATCAAGTATTTCATTTTTCTTGAGAGGGTGATCAGGCAAAGCATTAAGTAATTGGAGAAGCCTCCCACAAGCTTGTGGGAGACTCTCTTCTTCAATTTGCACAAAATTAAATATTTCCCTTAGGGCAGCTTGTTTCTTATGAGCAGGGAAATATTGTTTATTATGAGCATGGAAATATTTTGCAGAAAAGTAGTAAATCATATCCTGGGGACTACACACACAACCAGGATCAAGAGAATTAAACCACATCTTAGCATCACCCTTTAATGAGAAAGGACACAATTTAAGAATATAGTAATAGCGAATTTATTCCTCATGAGAAAATAGGGTGGCTATATCATTCAATTTAGTAAGATGTGCCACAAAAGTTTTAGATTCATTACCATAGAAAGGATCCGATTCAACCAAAGTAACTAACTCAGGATCGACAGAGAATTTATAATCCTTATTTTTAACAAAGATAGGTGAAGTAGAAAAAGCGGGATTAGATTTCATTCTAGGATTCAAGGATTTTTCTTTCAGCTTAGCTAACAATTTTTTAAGATCCTCTCTATCATTGCAAGCAAAGAAGTCTCTAGCAGTTTCTTCATCCATAGCATAATCCTTAGGTACAACAGGCAATTCATATCTAGGGGGAGAATCATAATCTTAAGTTTCAATAAGATCATCAGTTTCAGTAATTTCATTCTCTCTAACCCTAGCAAGTTGTTCATCAAGAAATTCACCTAGTGGCATAGTATTACTAAGTAGAGAAGTAGTTTCATCATAAGCATCATGCATAGCAGAAGTGGCATCATCAATAACATGCGACATATCAGAATCAATAGTAGGTGTAGGTGTCGCAAGTTTACTCAAAACAGAAGGTGAATCAAGTGTAGAGCTAGATGGCGGTTCCTTACCTCCCCTCATAGTTGAGGGATAGATCTTGGTTTTGTTGTCTTTCAGATTCCTCATAGTGATCAACACATATAAATCTCAAGTGAATCAGATAATAGAGCTATTCTCCCCGGCGACGGTGCCAGAAAAAGGTCTTGATAACCCACAAGTATAGGGGATCACATCAGTTTTCGAGGGTAGAGTATTCGACACAAGGGGAGCCAAAGAATATTCTCGAGTATTAGCATCTGAGTTGTCAATTCAACCATGGCTGAAAGACTTAATATCTGTAGCAAAGTATTTAGTACCAAAGTAGTATGGAAGTAACAGTAACGGTGGCAAAAGTAACAGTAGCAGTATTGTAGCAATTGTAACAGTGGCAACGGCAAAGTAACGAAGCAAAGATCAATATGTGAAAAGTTAGTAGGCAATGGATCAATAATGGATAATTTTGTCGGATGGCATTCATCATGCAACAGTTATAACATAGGGTGACACAGAACTAGCTCCAGTTCATCAATATAATGTAGGCATATATTCCGAATATAGTCATACGTGCTTATGGAAGAGAACTTGCATGACATATTTTGTCGTACCCTCCCGTGACAGCTGGGTCCTATTGGAAACTAAGGGATATTAAGGCCTCCTTTTAGTAGAGTACCGGACCAAAGCATTAGCACTTAGTGAATACATGAACTCCTCAAACTATGGTCATCACCAGGTGTGGTCCCGACTATTGTCACTCCAGGGTTGCCGGATCACAACACGTAGTAGGTGACTATTGACTTGCAAGATAGGATCAAGAACACAAATATATTCATGAAAACATAATAGGTTCAGATATGTAATCATGGCACTCGGGCCCTAATGACAAGCATTAGGCATAGCAAAGTCATAGCAACATAAATCATAGAACGTAGTGGATACTAGGGTTTAAACCCTAACAAAACTAACTCAATTACATCGTAAATCTCATCCAACCCATGATGGTCTGCTACCTCTTGAGCACTGCGTTGGTTTTCCCCGAAGAGGAAGGGATGATGCAGCAAAGTAGCGTAAGTATTTCCCTCGGTTTTTGAGAACCAAGGTATCAATCCAGTAGGAGGCTACGTATGAGTCCCTCGCACCTGCACAAAACAAATAAATCCTCGCAACCAATGCGATAAGGGGTTGTCAATCCCTACACGGCCACTTACGAGAGTGAGATCTGATAGATATGATAAGATAATATTTTTTGTATTTTTGTGATAAAGATGCAAATTAAAATAAAAGCAAAGTAAAAACCAAAGGAAATAACTAAGTATTGGGAGATTAATATGATGAAGATAGACCCGGGGGCCATAGGTTTCACTAGTGGCTTCTCTCAAGAGCATAAGTATTCTACGGTGGGTGAACAAATTACTGTTGAGCAATTGACAGAATTGAGAATAGTTATGAGAATATCTAGGTATGATCATGTATATAGGCATCACGTCCGAGACAAGTAGACCGACTCCTGCCTGCATCTACTACTATTACTCCACTCATCGACCGCTATCCAGCATGCATCTAAAGTATTAAGTTAATGAAAACAGAGTAACGCCTTAAGCAAGATGACATGATGTAGAGGGATAAACTCATGCAATATGATGAAAACCCCATCTTGTTATCCTCGATGGCAACAATACAATACGTGCCTTGCTGCCCCTACTGTCACTGGGAAAGGACACCGTAAGATTGAACCCAAAGCTAAGCACTTCTCCCATTGCAAGAAACATAAATCTAGTAGGTCAAACCAAACCGATAATTTGAAGAGACTTGCAAAGATAACCAATCATACATAAAAGAATTCAGAGAAGATTCAAATATTGTTCATAGATAGACTTGATCATAAACCCACAATTCATCGATCTCAACAAACACACCGCAAAAATAAGATTACATCGAATAGATCTCCACAAGAGAGGGGGAGAACATTGTATTGAGATCCAAAAAGAGAGAAGAAGCCATCTTGCTACTAACTATGGACCCGTAGGTCTGAGGTGAACTACTCACACTTCATTGGAGGGGCTATGGTGTTTATGTAGAAGCCCTCCGTGATCGATGCGCCCTCCGGCGGAGCTCCGGAACAGGCCCCAAGATGGGATCTCGTGGATACAGAAAGTTGCGGTGGTGGAATTAGGTTTTTGGCTCCGTATCTGAATGTTTGGGGGTACATAGGTATATATAGGAGGAAGGAGTACGTCGGTGGAGCAATAGGGGGCCCACTAGGGTGGAGGGGGTGCCTGGGGGGGGGGGGTAGGCGCGCCCCTACCTCTTGGCCTCCTCTTTTGTGTCCTGACGTAGGGTCCAAGTCTCCTGGGTCTTGTTCGTTGAGAAAATCATGTTCCCGAAGGTTTCATTCCGTTTGGACTCCGTTTGATATTCCTTTTCTTCGAAACCCTAAAACAGGAAAAAAACAACAATTCTGGGCTGGGCCTCTGGTTAATAGGTTAGTCCCAAAAATAATATAAAAGTGTGTAATAAAGCCCAATAATGTCCAAAATAGTAGGTAATATAGCATGGAGCAATCAAAAATTATAGATACGTTGGAGACATATCAAGCATCCCCAAGCTTAGTTCTTGCTCGTCCTCGAGTAGGTAAATGATAAAAACAAAATTTTTGATGCGTAGTGCTACTTGGCATAATTTTAATGTAATTCTTCTTAATTGTGGTATGAATATTCAGATCCAAAAGATTCAATACAAAAGTTCATATTGACATAAAAATAATAATACTTCAAGCATACTAACAAAGCAATTATGTCTTCTCAAAATAACATGGCCAAAGAAAGTTCATCCCTGCAAAATCATATAGTTTAGTCATGCTCCATTTTCATCACACAAGAATGCTCTCATCATGCACAACCCCCAAGACAAGCCAAGCAATTGTTTCATACTTTAGTAATCTCAAACCTATAAACTTTCACGCAATATATGAGCACGAGCCATGGACATAGAACTATGGGTGGAATATAATATAATGAGGGGGTTATGTGGAGAAGACAAAAAGGAGAAAGTCTCACATCAACGAGGCTAATCAATAGGCTATGGAGATGCCCACCGATTGATGTTAATGCAAGGAGTAGGGATTGCCATGCAACAGATGCACTAGAGCTATAAATGTATGAAAGCCCAACAAAAGAAACTAAGTGGGTGTGCATCCAACTTGCTTGCTCACGAAGACCTAGGGCACTTGAGGAGGCCCATTGTTGGAATATACAAGCCAAGTTCTATAATGAAAATTCCCACTAGTATATGAAAGTGACAAAACAAGAGACTCTCTATCATAAAGATTAGGTGCTACTTTGAAGCACAAGTGTGGCAAAGGATAGTAACATTGTCCCTTCTCTCTTTTTCTCTCATTTTTTATTTGGCCTTTCTCTTTTTTTATATGGCCTTTCTCTCTTTTTATTTATTTATTTATTTATTTCCTCACTTGGGACAATGCTCTAGAAAATGATGATCATCACACTTCTATTTATTTACAACTCAATGATTACAACTCGATACTAGAACAAAAGATGACTCTATATGGATGCCTCTGGCGGTGTACCGGGATATGCAATGGACCAAGAGTGACATGTATGAAAGAATTATGAATGGTGGCTTTGCCACAAATACTATGTCAACTACATGATCATGCTAAGGAATATGACAATAATGAATGTGTCATGATAAACAGAATGGTGGAAAGTTGCATGGCAATATATCTCGGAATGGCTATCTAAATGCCATAATAGGTAGGTATGGTGGCTGTTTTGAGGAAGATATAAGGATGTTTATGTGTGAAAGAGCGTATCATATCACAGGGTTTGGATGCACCGGCGAAGTTTGCGCCAACTCTCAATGTGAGAAAGGGCAATGCACGGTACCGAAGAGGCTAGCAAGGATGGAAGGGTGAGAGTGCGTATAATCCATGGACTCAACATTAGTCATAAAGAACTCACATACTTATTGCAAAAAGCTATAAGTCATCAAAAACCTTGGCACTACGTGCATGTTCCTAGGGGGATAGATTGATAGGAAAAGACCATCTCTCGTCCCCGACCGCCACTCATAAGGAGGAGAATCAAATAACACCTCATGTTTCAAATTTGTTACATAAAGTTTACCATACGTGCATGCTACGGGACTTTCAAACTTCAACACAAGCATTTCTCAATTTCACAACTATTCAACTAGCACGAATTTGATATTATTACCTCCATATGTCAAAACAATCATCAAGCATCAAACTTATCTTAGTATTCAAAACACTCATAAGAAAATTTTACTAATCTTGAATACCTAGCATATTAGGATTTTAAGCAAATTACCATGCTATGTAAGACTCTCAAAATAATCTAAGTGAAGCATGAGAGATCAATAGTTTCTATAAAACAAATTCACCACCGTGCTCTAAAAGATATAAGTGAAGTACTAGAGCAAAACTATATAACTCAAAAGATATAAGCGAAGCACATAGAGTATTCTAACAAATTCCAAATCATGTCTGGCTCTCTCAAAAGGTGTGTACAGCAAGGATGATTGTGGTAAACTAAAAAGTAAAGACTCAAATCATACAAGACGCTCCAAGAAAAACACATATCATGTGGTGAATAAAAATATAGGTCCAAGTAAAGTTACCGATAGAAGTAGACAAAAGAGGGGATGCCTTCCGGGGCATCCCCAAGCTTTGGCTTTGAGGTGTCCTTAGATTATCTTAGGGGTGCCATGGGAATCCCTAAGCTTAGGATCTTTCCACTCCTTGTTCCATAATCCATCAAATCCTTACCCAAAACTTGAAAAATTCACAACACAAAACTCAAAGTAGAAAATCTCGTGAGCTCCATTAGCGAAAGAAAACAAAAGACCACTTCAAGGTACTGTAATGACCTCATTATTTATTTATATTGGTGTTTAAACCTACTGTATTCGAACTTCTCTATGGTTTATAAACTATTTTAATAGCCATAGATTCATCAAAATAAGCAAACAACACATGAAAAACAGAATCCGTCAAAAACAGAACAGTTTGTAGTAATCTGTAGCTAGCGCAAGATCTGGAACCCCAAAAATTCTAAAATAAATTTATGGACGTGAGTAATTTATCTGTTAATCATCTGCAAAAAGAATTAACTAAATAGCACTTTACAAATAAAAGTGGCAGCAGTTCTTGTGAGCGCTAAAGTTTCTGTTTTTTATAGCAAGAGTAACAAGACTTTCCCCAAGTCTTCCCAACGGTTCTACTTGGCACAAACACTAATTAAACACAAAATACCACAACCGAAACAGAGGCTAGATAAATTATTTATTAGTAAACAGGAGCAAAAAGCAAGGAATAAAAATAAAATTGGGTTGCCTCCCAACAAGCGCTATCGTTTAACGCCCCTAGCTAGGCATAACAAGCAAGGATAGATCTAGGTATTGCCATCTTTGGTAGGAAATTCTTCAATGAAGCATCTAACATCTTTAGGAATTTCTTTATTTTTATTTATTATCAAACTTTTAGGCACAAGAGCGAAGAAATCATTTGTAACAAATGGTTCCTTAATGATAGAAAAAAGATTGGGATGAATACTTATAGATTTGAGATCCGCAGTTTCCTTACTAGAGGATTCACCCTTATTTTTAGGAACATACATAAGCTTGGCAATTTTAGTGGGAGGACTTGGAGTATTCTTTACGGAAGAAAAAGCAATTTCCAAGTTGGTAATAATATACTCAAGTTTATCGATTCTAGTGGAATCATGATTTATTTTCTCATTAACTATGGGTTCCTTCTCTTTAATATTTTTCAAAGTGACTCCTACTTTAGATCCATATTGAGAGATCCCATTGTGGATCTTTTTATCCAAATTTTCAGTTAACTCTATGGTGGCAACCTTATTTTCAATAATTTCAAGTCTTTGCATTACATGCTCCAAAGTTAATACAGTTCCATTAACCAAAAGAGGGGGTGACCCAAACAAATCTATCATAGCATTATAAGAATCAAAAGTATGGCTACCCAAGAAGTTCCCTCAGTAATAGTATCAAGGACATATCTGTGCCAAGGAGTAACGCCTACATAAAAATTACGAAGAATAACGGAAGTAGATTGCTTCCTGGTAGATCTATTTTGAGCATTGCAAATTCTATACCAAGCATCTTTTAGATTTTCCCCCTCCCTTTGCTTAAAATTTAGAATTTCATTCTCCGGAGACAACGAAGAAGATGAGGGGCTAGCCATAACGACAAGCAAACGAACTAACACACAAGCAAACAAAAAGCAAGCGGGCAAAAAGAGGCAAACGGGAAAGAGAAGGAGGGTAGAGAGAGAGGGCGAATAAAACGGCAAGGGTGAAGCGGGGGAGAGGAAAACGAGAGGCAAATGGCAAATAATGTAATGCGGGAGATAAGGGTATGTGATGGGTACTTGGTATATTGACTTTTGCATAGACCTCCCCGGCAACGGCGCCAGAAATGGCTCATTGTCTGGAGTCAAATCTTGACTTGCGCGAACCTCCCCGGCAATGGCGCCAGAAATCGTTCTTGCTACCTCTTGAGCACTGCGTTGGTTTTCCCCGAAGAGGAAGGGATGATGCAACAAAGTAGCGTAAGTATTGCCCTTAGTTTTTGAGAACCAAGGTATCAATCCAGTAGGAGGCTACGCGCGAGTCCCTCGCACCTGCACAAAACAAATAAATCCTTGCAACCAATGCGATAAGGGGTTGTCAATCCCTACACGGCCACTTACGATAGTGAGGTCTGATAGATATGATAAGATAATATTTTTGGTATTTTTGTGATAAAGATGCAAAGTAAAATAAAAGCAAAGTAAAAAAGCAAAGGAAAAAACTAAGTATTGGGAGATTAATATGATGAAGATAGACACAGGGCCATAGGTTTCACTAGTGGCTTATCTCGAGAGCATAAGTATTCTACGGTGGGTGAACAAATTACTGTTGAGCAATTGACAGAATTGAGCATAGTTATGAGCATATCTAGGTATGATCATGTATATAGGCATCACGTCCGAGACAAGTAGACCGACTCCTTCTTGCATCTACTACTATTACTCCACTCATCGACCGCTATCCAGCATGCATCTAGAGTATTAAGTTAATGAAAACAGAGTAATGACTTAAGAAAGATGACATGATGCAGAGGGATAAACTCATGCAATATGATGAAAACCCCTTCTTGTTATCCTCGATGGCAACAATACAATACGTGCCTTGCTGCCCCTACTTTCACTGGGAAAGGACACAACAAGATTGAACCCAAAGCTAAGAACTTCTCCCATTGCAAGAAAGATCAATCTAGTAGGCCAAACCAAACTGATAATTCAAAGAGACTTGCAAAGATAACCAATCATACATAAAAGAATTCAGAGAAGATTCAAATATTGTTCATAGATAGACTTGATCATAAACCCACAATTCATCGGTCTCAACAAACACACCGCAAAAAGAAGATTACATCGAATAGATCTCCACAAGAGAGGGGGAGAACATTGTATTGAGATCCAAAAAGAGAGAAGAAGCCATCTAGCTACTAACTATGGACCGGTAGGTCTGAGGTGAACTACTCACACTTCATCGGAGGGGCTATGGTGTTGATGTAGAAGCCCTCCGTGATCGATGCCCCCTCTGGCGGAGCTCCGAAACAGGCCCCAAGATGGGATCTCGTGGATACAGAAAGTTGCGGCGGTGGAATTAGGGTTTTGGCTCCATATCTGATCGTTTGGGGGTACGTAGGTATATATAGGGGGAAGGAGTATGCCGGTGGAGCAACAGGGGGCCCATGAGGGTGGAGGGCGCGCCTGGGGGGGGGGGGGGGGGGGGGGCGGGGGGGGGGGGGGGGGGGGGGGGGGGGGGGGGGGGGGGTAGGCGCGCCCCCTACCTCGTGGCCTCCTCTTTTGTGTGTTAACATAGGGTCCAAGTCTCCTGGGTCTTGTTCGTTGAGAAAATCACGTTCCCGAAGGTTTCATTCCGTTTGGACTCCGTTTGATATTCCTTTTCTTCAAAACCCTAAAACAGGCAAAAAAATAGCAATTCTGGGATGGGCCTCCGGTTAATAGGTTAGTTCCAAAAATAATATAAAAGTGTATAATAAAGCCCAATAATGTCCAAAACAGTAGGTAATACAGCATGGAGCAATCAAAAATTATAGATACGTTGGAGACGTATCACGGTCCATCAAGTCTACGATGGAATTACTCATGCACGGGAGGTGAGCATCATGAAATTGGCGATGGAAGATGGTTGATGATGACGATGGCGACGATTTCCCCTCTCTGGAGCCCAAAACGGACTCCAGATCTGCCCCCCCCCGAGGAAGAACAGGACTTGGCAGCGGCTGCTTATCGTAAAATGCGATGAATCCTTCTCTTCGATTTTTTTCTCCCCAAAAGAGAATATATGGAGTTGGAGTTGAGGCCGGTGGAGGTCCAGGGGGCCACAAGGTCGGGTGGCGCGCCCCCCACCATTGTGGCCAGTGTGTGGTGAAAGCACAAGTGCTCCCTGGGTGATTTTGGTAATTAATGTCAACATATCTCTTGTTGGACTAATATTTTTATCTAGTATATTTCAGAAAGTTCAACAAAGGCGTGGCATGGACAAGAGGATGTGGAACCCCTTCAAGATGCTAAGGGAACACATTGGCAAAGGCTCAAGACTCTACATTTTCATTTTAGTAATCCAAGATCACATAGGAAAGCCAATACTATTAAAAGGGGATGAGGTGTTGCTTAATGGTCTACTTGTTCAAAGTGCTTAGTGATATGCTCCAAAGCCCTCAACCACTTTCATAATTCCAAATATGTCCCAAACCTAAATTCTAACTCGGCCCCACCGATTTGATCTATCCGGCACCACCGAGTTTACTTGACATAGCCATTGCTAGAAATCCTAATCAGTTCAGTCTCACCGATGGGATCTCGGCCTCACCGAGATGGGCTTGCAAACTTGCTGTTGCCTGTTGCAATTATTTCGGTCTCACCAAGTTTGCTTGACCAACTCTTCGTTTGCTTATTACCAAAATCGGCTTCACCGAGTTTGTGTAATCGGTCAAACCGAGTTGAGGTTTTACCCTAATCCTAGCACATTAGTCCTACCGAGTTGATCATATTGGTCCCACCGAAAAGCCTAACGTTCACATTTTGAACCAGGTCGGTCTCACCGAGTTTCACTATTCGGTCCCACCGAGTTTGGTAAATTGTGTGTAATAGTTAGATTTTGTGTGGAGGCTATAAATACCCCTCCACCCCTTCTCCATTTGAGAGCGAGCCATTGGAATGTGCCTACACTTCCACTAATCATTTTTTGAGAAAGAACCACCGACTCATGTGTTGAGACCAAGATATTCAAATCCAACCACAAGAATCTTGATCTCTAGCCTTCCCCAAGTTGATTTCCACTCAATTCATATTTCCACCATATCCAAATCTGTGATAGAGAGTTAAGTGTTGGGGAGACTATCATTTGAATTACAAGAGCAAGGAGTTCATCAGCAACACACCATCTATTAGCTTTTGGAGAGTGGTGTCTCCTAGATTGGTTAGGTGTCACTTGGGAGCCTCCGTCAAGATTGTGGAGTTGAACCAAGGAGTTTGTAAGGGCAAGGAGATCGCCTACTTCATGAAGATCTACCCAAGTGAGGCAAGTCCTTCGTGGGCGATGGCCATGGTGGGATAGACAAGGTTGCTTCTTCGTGGACCCTTCATGGGTGGAGTCCTCCGTGGACTCGCGCAACCGTTACCCTTCGTGGGTTGAAGTCTCCATCAACGTGGATGTACGATAGCACCACCTATCGGAACCACGCCAAAATTCTCCGTGTCTCCTATTGCATTTGCACACTCCAATCCCATCCCTTTACTTTCTTGCAATTTTCATGCTTTACTTTGCGCTGCTCATATACTCTTGTCATGCTTGCTTGAAATGTATTGCGAATGTTTAAACTTGTGCTAAAACTCCACCTTAACTTGAAGAACTTAAAAATGGCTACTTTTCTTTGTTGAGGGTCTTATCACCCCCTCTAGACACCTCTTCTCGATCCTTTCAATTGGTATCAGAGCTTTGGTCTCCATTGCTTTGGTTTAATCACCATTGGAGGAAGATGGATGAGTCTATGATGGGGAGTTTTAGACGTAGAGTGTCCGTACTTGATGGAACATTCTTTAATGCTTGGAAAAATGAGATGCTTGAGCTTTTCAATGAATATCACTTGAACAAGTACATTACTAGCCCTTGTGCGCCCCTTGTTGGTCCTTTGCATCTTACCCCCGATGAGTCTCTTGACATGATCCACAATCTTAGGACAGTCAATCTTATTACCAGAGGTTTGCCTATAAATTTGATAGCATGCTTGCCTACTCTTGAATGTGCTTACACCATATGGAGATTTCTTGAGGAATGCTTTCCAAACTATTCCTTGAAAACTCTAGATGTGATTCTTCAAAAGTCCATTGCTTTAAATAAGATGAATCCTAAAGATCCTATGTTTGGTGATTGTCTATTTGAGCTTCCTGACCTTATGCATGCCAAAGGAGATGTTGGAATCATTAGTAATATCATCTCAAAAGTCATTAGAATTCATAAAGATGAACTTCGTCATGATCATAAATCTAATGAATCACTCTCTCTAGGTGACGGTCAATCAGAAAACGATGTTGAACATGGATACTATGATGAGGATGATGATACTGACTTTGATCTTGATGAGTCCATGAGACACTTTGGTCTTATGGCTAATCTTCGCGGATGCATGGCTGGAGGAAAGGAATGGGTTCTTGATAGTGGATGTACCGATCACATGACCAGAGACAAGGATATGTTTCGTGAGCTTGCTGAAAACAACGGCCCTCAAAAGTATGTCACTTTTGGTGATAACTCAAAGGGTAAGGTGGTTGGCCTTGGTAAGGTGGCCATGTCACATGAAAGCTCCATCCAAATGTTATGCACGTTGAATCTCTTGGCTGTAATTTACTTTCCGTGTGTAGACTAGCTGACTTTGGTTTCCATGTCGTATTTACTAAACTAGATTGCTAAGTGTTTCGAAGATATAATCATAATATGGTCTTTACCGGTATATGTAGAGGTGATTTATACATTGTTGATTTCACTAAAAAGGCTCAACCTAGAACTTGCTTAATTGCTAAATCTTCTAAAGGTTGGTTATGGCATAGAAGGTTAGGACATGTGGGCATGAGAAATCTTGATAAGCTTATTAAAGGTGATCAAATCCTTGGAGTGAAAGATGTTATATTTGACAAGGATAGATTGTGAAGAGCTTATCAAGCAGGAAAACAGGTTGGAGGAAGCCACATCATGAAGAACATCATGACCATGAGAAGACCGCTCGAGCTGCTTTATATGGATCTTTTTGGTCCAAACGCCTATAAAAGTCTCGTTGGAAATTCATTTGGTTTAGTCATAGTCGATGATTTTTCAAGATTTACGTGGGTGTTCTTTCTTGATGATAAATCGCAGGTCCAAAAGATCTTCAAGAACTTCGCAAGGAAGGGCCAAAATCAATTTGAAGTGGAGATCAAGAAGGTTCGGAGCGACAACGGAACAGAGTTCAAGAACGCAAATGTGGATACCTTTCTTGACGAAGAAGGGATTTCACATGATACTGGTACGCATCGGTACTATACAAACAATTTTTAATGTCTTTCCACGACGGCATTTGGAACTGTCGCCTAGTGAGTGACAGCGATAGGGGGGGTCCTTCCCACACGACCCAGAAACCATCGGGGATAGGGACGCTACCGTACTCCTACTCGTCTGTGCTCGCATTCCCATCGCAGTCGGTATTCTGTGGTGCTACGTTTATGATGCGCGGCCCATCACAAATGATTCACTATTATAGAACGTGTATGATAAGCATACAATGGCACACATTAGCTTTTCCCAAACCGTATGCGATAACTAATTAAGAAGATTAGATAATCATCGTACGAGTGTCGGACAGGGATTACGAAACGTCGGACCGTCGTAACATCGTCATACACGACAACTATCACACACGCTATTCTATGGTGTAACGTTTACGATGCATACTTCATCAGAAACAGTTCATGGTTGCGAATCGTGTACGATAAGGCAACTAACACAAACGTTTAGTTTGCCCGCACCATTTGTGATATTGGCTGACATCGCACATGCTTTGCAAATGGCAACTGTGTGCATGCTTGCACATGTTTCCTGTCTATGGACCGTCCCGGATTATGGTGTATATCGCAAACATTTGTGTTTTACCAACCGTGTGTGCCGTAATGACCTGGAGAGCGTAATTTCACCGTAATTTAATTGCTGCTATTTCAAATTGTACCGGATTTGAATTTGAATTTGAATGTATGCCACACCTTTATTCATAACCATCTGGTTCAAACAAACAATGTATTATTTGATTCGTAGGTACATATGTTGAAGAATTACTTAAGAACCAAATAAAGAATGATGAACCACAGTTGTATACTTGTACTATTAAAGACGGTAAAGAAAGAGGGGAAATACATTCTGGTTGCTAAACAAGGTGAAGCGGAATGCCCATATTGTGCCCTCCTCCATGCAGAAGGCACACACGACTCTAGTCCAACCCCTTGTGATAGCCGACCGCCCATCCTTCATGGTCTTCATGAAAACATCTAGATCATCATCGTGTTCTGGCAGAAATACTTTAACCTTTGCATGCCCACCAATCATGTAGTTTCAGATGTAATCTTGAGTAAACTGCTTTGGCAAGCACTGCAAGGAAAAAGATTCAGACATTGTCATCTAACACAACTCATTATGGGCAATAAAAAGATGGCTGCAGAGTTCTTACTTACCATCCTACAGTTCGTTGTTGTCTTGGATAAAGTGTAAACAAATAGTTTAATTGCAATCTTTGGACACATTTTACTAACAATCTTTATCAGCTTCCTCACTTGATGCTGGTTCATCGATATCTCATTGCCCCATACGTAGAAAGGGTCGAAGCGCGGATCTTTACCAATGACATATGTACCTAAAAGCACCAAGTTAATATTAGAAGCTAAACATCAATTGCACTATGATGTAGTACAAAACTGTTTTATAATATCTTATAACATCCAATTTACTCACATATTATACGAATTAACATCTTATATTATGGGCCGGAAGGAGTTTAGTGCATTCTTACAAATTATCGGTTGATTAACTGTTGTTGTATCCATGGGTTACAGTTAGTTTGAGCTAGTTCGGGCTCAAATAGCCCTAAAGTATATCTAAACATGAGGACTAGTTTGAGCTAGTTGCATCTATAACCCACCCAAAAAAACTATCCAACCCAAGAGGTGCTAACTGGAGCTAATTCTCCTAGTGCATTTATTATCAATCTAACCCTGCCATCCAAACAACTCTTTGGATGGAGTTAGTTCAGGGTTAGTCATGTGCTAGAAACTAACTCTGACCTCTAGCTAAGTTGAGTATCCAAAGAGGGCTATGTTGTTGTTTTTGTTTATGCTACTGCTCTTGTATGTATATCTAGACATCATCAGAACATTAATGTAACACTCTTCCTTGTTGCTATGTAGCCTAGGATTGCATATGTAGACATTAAGTACAGTGCATGTTGCTATGTAGCCTCAGATATATTACATATGGCCCTAGTTAACCTAACGATAAATGGGTTGTAGATATATTCAGTTAAAAGTCCGATTCACCGATTAGTCCCTTATCAGCTCCCGACCTATATGGTACCAGCTACCGATATCCTGAATAGCGAGCTTATATAAGCCATGGGATGAAACTAACCTCGATGGGAAACATTAGTTGTTCCAAAAATTGTCCTGTGTGGGTACATTGAGAAGCATGTTAAGCACAACATGCTAAACATCTACCAAAATTATCCATGGCAGACAAAATAATCTCCAAAAGCTAGCTTCAGTGTGCAGGTTTAAACACTCTAGTGAAGCAAAACAAGTGGAAAGGTGTGTTAACTGCAATAGACCTAACATTTAACAACAAGCAAACATAGTCATTCAGCCTGGTATTGTGTCGATCTAAGTACATTGGTTATTGTTAAAAATGGAAAGGCGTGTTAACTACAAGATGCATCAACCAAATGTAGTCACTCATAGTGGTATTATTGAAACTGGTACTGATGAAATTGAACTGCACAGTTCATACTTGCACATACAAACATCACGTTGTGAATAACTGGAATAAACAAGGCATACTATGAACAACCAAAGATAGCATTTGAAACTAGAAATATGCTAACTACAAACAACCGAACAATCCAAAAACTTTAAAAGAGGCATATGCTAGCTATAACAGGCTTAACAGCAAGCAAATATATGCATTCCTATCGGTATGTTTAAAACTGGATTGATAAAATGTACTGCACAGTAAATAATTGCACATATAGAGCATCACATTGTGAACAACTAAAATAAACAAGGCATGCTGCAAACAACAAGATATAGCAATTAAAATTGGACATATTCTCACTAGACTACAAAAGGGACTCCACAAAACAAATCATGGGTATCCCCCTGTGAAGAGGCACAGCAAAACAAATCATGGGGTTCCTCACTTGTCACAGATGGGCTCGTTCCCATGGGAAGAGCACAACCCTGGATGCACTCCATGTTGTCACAGATGGGCTCCTTCCCCTTGGAAGAGCACATCTGTAGGGTGCCCTCCATGATGTTGCAGACGACCGCTTTCCTCTAAGAGCAGATGGGCTCTTTCCCCTTGGAAGAGCCGGAGAGGGTGCCCTCCTCGTGGTAACTGTCGATGAGGTCTGACTTGGAAGCTGTGGATCCCAAGCCAGCATCGCAGAATGTGTCTATCATAAATGACAAAAGGGGATCGATGGCGATGTAGGATGGAAAATTGTTGACAGCGAGCCAGAGGAGATCAGCAGCGGGGCCATGGATGAGATCAACGACGGTTGAACCCAAGGGGTTGGGGTGGGCCACTTAACTTGTGACATAGCCTGCCTCAGGCCCTCGCTGTCGATGACCTTGATGTCGTAGCCAGCGGCTGAGACATGCCCGTATACTCTAGCCTGCTGCTTGAGTGCCTGCCACCAGTAATGGTCATCAGCTTCCTCGGCGACGTCAGGCAAAGAGACCGCGATACACCTCTTTTGGGCCAGTCGCTCCTCAAGCTCCATGGGAAGCATAGCCGGGCTTAGGCGGCGACGCTCTAGAGTGGGGGGGGGGTGGGGATCTATGGGAAAGGGGGTCTTTGGCAGGCGTCGTCTAAGAAAATCAGGGCGGCCTGGGTATGGAGATCGGTGGGTAAGCTGGACGGGCAAACCGGCAGATGCTGACAATGGAGGCCTTGCGGCGGCGGTGACGGGGACCTTGCTAGGGTTTCGAGCGAGGGAGGGTGTGTGTGTGTGTGCGCGCGCGCACGCCCGAGGAGGTTTTGGTGTGTGTGTGTGTGGAGGGGGCCGGGGGTGTTTTAGGAAATGACGCGGGTACTAAAATTTTTACTACGCGGGAGTCAAACATGGGAGTGAAATGCCGGGGCTATTGAAAATTTTGATGATGGTGCATCGCACACGATCCGGAGATATTTTCGAGGGATGCGGGCGGGATTGGGAACAAGAAACAACACACACGGTCGAAACACAATAACCGTGTGTTATCAAACAGAAAAAAGCTACAGGCGAGTAGATATTTTTGAGAGGGGAAGCCTCATGGAGCCCAATGCACACGGTTAGTTTGAGTGAACCGTGTTTGTTGCATCATCCGACTTGTCTAATGTTCATAAATTTGGTGAAAAATGACGCGGGAGAGGGTCAGAACACAAACACACTTGCATGTGGACCAAATTTATGTATGAAAAGGGTGATTTGATTTTCAAATACCAAATGCAACTTCGATGTGGCACCTATCTCGCAAAGTGCACGGTATTGCTTGCCCCCACACCCCCTCGTGTGAGCACGAAGGAAATCCTAAGCTATGAATGCTTGCCCCCTTCCCCCCAACCGAGGTTCACCTAGCAAAGTGCGAAGTAGCTAGCAGCCCCCTCCCTCGTGTCGGCACGAAGGGAACCCTAAGCTAAGAATGCATGCCCCCCAACCGATGTTCACCTAGAAAAGTGCAAAGTACCTAACATCCCCCCTCCCTCGTGTCAGCAGGAGGGAATCATAAGCAATGAATGCATGCCCCCCCAAACGAGGTTCACCTAGCAAAGTGTGAAGTAGCTAGTAGCCCCCCCTCGTGTCGGCACGAAGGGAATCCTAAGCTATGAATGCATGCCCCCAACCGAGGTTCACCTAGGCAAAGTGCAAAGTAGCTAGCAGCCCCCTCGTGTTGCCACGAAGGGAATCCTAAGCTATGAATGCATGCCCCCCAACTGAGGTTCACCTAGCAAAGTGCGAAGTACATAGCAGCCCCCCCCCCACACACACACAAACTTTCAGTCGACGAGCCAGAGAGGCATATCTCATCAAGATGGATCGTAAAATGGGCCAAGAAAAATCCACCTTGGTCGTACAACCTCTCTCTTGTTGTTGGTCAAAGTGATGGCCGTCCATGCGACCCCGAATATGAGCTAGCTTGCCAATAATCACGCAAGTAGCTAGTCCCCGAAGACAACCACTGCATGCATGTGGCCCAAACATATGTATGGAGAGGTGTGTTTTTGAGTAACAATGGAACAACTTTGATGTGGCACTGTGATTTCAAACTAGAAATCCTCACAATAAGTGAGGGTTAGGTTGATGATGCATATGTATGTTACACCACACTTCAAGCCAACGACGGGGATTCATGCATGCATGCATGCATATTATATGCACTCAAACTTAATTAGGTCTGAATCTCACCATGACCTATACTACGATAACATGAACCAAATGAAGAATCCGCCATGGTAACCTATCTGGTTGTTGGTCAAGGTGATCATGGATGTCCACACGGGCCCACAAATATATAGGCTTGTCACCGATAACCACACGAGGGAGTGTACCGTTCGAAGGCAACCACTACATGCATATGTATGGAGGTGATGCGTGCATGCATGTTTGAATACCATTTCACAACATTGACGTGGCGCGTGCGTCAAAAATCGACACTAGCTCCCCACACAGAGTGAGATCGGTTCATGACGTGTCATTGTACTAGCCACTTCGACTCGCTGGGAGAGATTCATGCGTACAAATGCATGTGTGTGTGCTCAAACTGTATCATGCATGTCATCCCAGAGCATGACCTATATATATACCGTATTACAAGAAAAAAAATATCCCCCTCCTAAGTCAAATTAACCTCTCTTGTTGTTAGGCAAAAAGTAGTGATGGACCAAGCGGGCCCACAGATGGAAATCATCGATATCGCTGATAACCGCTTAAGTGGGTGCGAGAGGACAACCACTGCCACTTTGCCTGCGGGCCAAACATATATATGTTGAATACCCAAAATGCACAACTTTGATGTGCCACATGCCTCAAAAACCGTAAACCATGCACCCACACAGAGCGAGGTTCATGAGGCATACTACTTATGATGGTCCCCTTTCCCCCTCTTCACCGCGTACTATATGCTCCTGCTATAATATGTGCAACCCAAAAGAATCCTCATCGATGGTGAAATTAATTAACCTCTCCCTATGTAGATCAAAGTGGTGCATACATGCATCGATGATGGCCTCATGGGCCCATAGATGGAAGTGTCACAGGTGAGTGTCCTAGCTAGGATAACCACCGCGTGCATGCATGTGTCTCAAAGAGGTGTCGTGTGAGGTTTCAATAGCCAATTTCACAATTTTGATGTGGCACGTGCCTCGAAAACCGAAAAGTCTCGACATTGGGTGAGGTGTACTTGTTCACGGATGCGTACATATAGTATATATGGTAGTCCCCTCCCACCTCTTCGACGCGTACTATATACCACCATAACACAAACAAAAAAGATTCTACCTTGCTGGTCAAATTATCCTCACTGCCGGCTGTTCGTCAAACTGATGGACGACGACCTCACGGGCCCACAGAAAGCGTCACACGTGAGTATCGAGTGTCGTGTAGGACAACCATTGACTGCATGTGGCCAAAATATGTACGTATGAAAGGGTTGTGTAATGTTTTAAATAACGAATTCACGACTGTGATGTGGCACCGGCCCGCCTAACTAAATGGCCAACCCACACAGTGGCTCACAACTCGTAGTGTACTGCGAGCCACCTGCCACCCCCAGACGCACACACCCACAAACACACACTGTGAATCCACCGCAACTACGATGCATGTTAAATTAATTATCCCGCAGTGAACATATGCTACCAAAGGAGGGACATTTTAATTTCGAAAAAATCACAAAGATCATTAAGACGTTTTAGTACATTAATTGATTGATTTTCTATGGGTATAATGTGCAAAAATCAAATTTGAGCTACATGCACACGTGATAGTGCACATAAATAGATTGCAAAAACACACATGTCTCACTGGGTGCATGTTTACTCCCCATGCAACAAATTTCAAAAATTGAGAATCTTGATTTTTAAATTCTAGTAAATCTACTACTTATTTGAAGTTCATGAAACTTATCATGTTGTCATATGGACACCAATACAAAGTGGCATCATACTTTTTTTGTCAAATTTGAGACCAGTTTTGATGTAATCTTTATCTAATTACAAACGGGAAATCATTAATATTTGGGAACCAATATCCCAAACAGATTATTTATTCGAACCGTGAGTGTTATACCAACAATGGATACGTGCCATGCTTCGGTTAAGCAATAAAGCGGCAACATTAATCATCCAAATAGAAAAACAATATACATGCCACCGCGTGAACTGTGTGCCGTGCGAGCATGCGTGAGTTGGCGGGACGCATGCGAGCAGTCCGCCGCGCAGGGAGACCGGGAGGCGTGCGTGCAGGTGTGTGAATTGACGGATGCGTGCTCGCTGCGCAGTGTCATCGGGAGGCGTGCAAGTAGCTGTGTGAACCTTTGGTAGGCATGCGAGCAGTCCGGTGTGCAGGCTCACTGGGAGGTGAGCCATCGGTTTGACTGCCGTCCGCCTCTCTCCCACAACTCCCACAACTCCATATTAATGGTGTGCTCGCCCCCATCCTCGTCACACACACAATCCTCTCTCTCCGATTGCATCCTTGGTGCCGCTCATAGTCCTCAAAGCCTGTCAGTGTATGAGGATGCCGCCGAAGCGCCCCATCAGAGGGAGTGGCAAAACCAGGGCTACTAAAGCACCGGACCACGACGTGGATATGGAGGCAGAGGTTGACGTCACCGCCGGTGAGTTATTGCTACACCCTGACGTCGTCGAGCTTCCACAGTCGGAGGCAGTGTTCCACACCGACTCTGGTGACGACCCCGGCGACGACTCCGACGACCACTCCGGTGACGACTCCAACGACGACGGAAAGCTGGTTAGTCATCTATACCCATTTATGTGTCAAATAGATCGTAGGGTTTCTCTGGTTACTCCTGCCTCTCCCTTTTTGGAATAGAAATCCTATGGTTATGTTCTCCCAATCCATGAAATCTGAGTAAGTTTCGTTAGATCCGTGTAGTGTATTGATTGTTGAATGGTACAAGTGATAAGTGACTAGTTGTTTCATCTATGCAAATGATTTCTGCTAGTAATCCGACGGGGGTTAGTGTTCATATTAATAATTCCTAGCGAGGACTTGACAATTGATTTTGAATGACCTACATATGTTTGTGCCATTATTTTCTTCAAGATTGGTCTATACATAGACAACTGTGCTTAAAAATTGAACCATAATCTCTGGATATGTATAAATAAATAGCCATAAATTCCTAATCCTACTTCACGGCATGTAATCATTGATATGATGCCAAATTTGTTTTACTATTTGTATAGGTGCTGCCTGATGATGTGGACAACGAGGATGAAGATGGCCAGAGGAGGTACAAGAGGCAAATCCCAAGGAAGATTTATGCGGGAATGCATAACAAGCGTATTAGGACCTGGAATGGCGGCTATGGATACCCATTTTGCAACCACAAGCTTCATGACGCATATCTAAGTGTTTTGGCGCATGCAAGAGGACGGACCATTGGCTCCTTGAAGCAGAAGTATTCTCACAGGATGGCGCACGACGCATACGCCAAGTACCTGGAGAAACTTCAGGATCATGCCGGCATGTGAGATGAGATGTGGGATCGAACTATGTGCGCTTGAGTATGCTTAATGACGGTTGAACTATGTACTTATGGTTGAACTATGCTTGTGTACGCGTATGCTTAGTATCTATGTCTGAGTATTTTTAATCTATGTTTACTTATGTCTAATGGTGGGATATGGATGCAATCAGTTCGGTTGATGGAAGCTACCTCCGTCTTGGTTTACTAGTCCCCTTTGTAATTTGTGCTAAATTTTGACCAAAGGTTTAACTGACAAAATGTTAGTGCAGGTCAGCAAAAATTATATCGTTGGATGGGTATTTGAGCATAGTGTTCAATGATATAATTTTTGGTGACATGCAGAAACATTTCTTAGTTAAATATTTGGTCAAAATTTGGTATAAATTACAAAGGGACCAATAAACCATGACAAAGGTAGTACGTCAATCAAACACGGTTCCCAAAATTGGAACCATGTGCAATGACTTTCATTTCGCGTGTTGCGCCAATCGCACACAGTTGGCTCTAGCAAACCGTTGCCTCCAAAATTCTTTCTGCGACATAAAACCCTCATGACCCAACTCAAAAAAGTAAAAAGAAAATCCTCACTATCCCCAGGTCACAAAAACCCTCATCCCGCCCACTACCCCCTCCGGTCCCCATTCACACCTTCACAAGCTCCTCCGCGTCTATGCATGGCACCGCCTATCGCCGCCTGCCGCCACCGCCAGGCTTCCAGCAAAGCCCACCGCATTTCGCCACTTCCACTTGCCGCCGCCTATCGCCATCGACTTTCTCAACGCTGCTCGCGGTCGACCCAGCCCCACTCGGTTGGGGAATCTGCCGAACTGAGGGTTCTTTGTCACGGACAACAAGGTAACTAATTTAATGAGATAATATCTCATCTCTTATCCAAGTTCATCTGCCTCCTTTAATCACCCAGTGAAAATCGCCATGAATTCATTTTTATTCGAGCCGATTTGAGGGTTTTCTTCCGTTCATAGAGTGTACAGTGCACGAACACATCAGGACCTTGCGGCCTCCGCCAGACATTCCATCTCACCATACTAGATGACTTGAGGATGTCCGCGGTATGTTCAGTCTCACCCTAAATCGGCTGGCATGGCCTACTTTATTGAACATATTCTAAATATTACTACATTTGGATAAAAGGTGCCACATCACCATATACGTCAAAGGGGATTTCCCCCATCTTCTTTCTATATTAGGCAAATTAATGATGTATTGTTCTTTCGATTACTCTCATATTTCCATGACATCATGTTTACCTCATCTATTTAATTATATATTTTTGTCCTTCGATTTCGACTGCTATACAGTTCTTTCAATTTGGGCCCATATTTGCATGTTACCATATTTTCTTTAACAATCCTACCATTTTCTGTAGCACGTCCCTTGCTATGCAACAGAATCTGTAGTGCACAATCTTTCCCTTTACATAAATCAAGACTGCAGGGATGTCATGCTGCACACAAACCATGGATTTATAATCGTTGCTACTGTAAGACTTGATGAACGTGGTGACTCCTATTTTGGCACTGGCTTTTGGAAAGAAATTTCTAAGTTTTATGAACTGAGAGCTGACACTATAATTGCACTGCACATAAAAGGGCCTGGTCATGAGATATATGGTAACTTCACCGACGATATCATCCGTCCAGACTTTGTTCGAAGTATGTTTTCTTTTCAACTATTTGCATGTTGACTTACCCAGCAATATCAAATGAATTGTGTAGTATCTAAGCAACCAGCTATTATTCCCTTTTCTTACTATATTCCTAGCTAATAACTTCTAGTTACCAATATACTTTTCTATTGCCCTGGTTTAATTAAATATTCCTTGTACTCCCATTTCTATCAGAAAGCGCCGCTGACAAGGAGACTTTGGAGGTGGAGAACGGGGCTGCCAACAAGTGGAGGTGGGGCAAGCTAGAACCGCAAGCGACTCCACCAGGCCTAGACTTCATCAGCGGCCTCCCGGATGATATGTTCACAGTCATCATCTCCCTCCTCCCAATCAAATATGAGGCGCGGAAAAATGTCCTTTCCCGGCGGTGGTGCCCCCTATGGAACTCCATCCCTCTCGACCTCATCGACACCCACAAGCTCTGCCATGGCTATCGCAAAAGTTTGGATGTGTTCTCCAAGATCCTCGGCAGTCACCTTGCCACAACCAGAGCCCTTAGAATGGGCAAGTTCCGTTCCAATGGCAAGGACCAAGCCAAGCTTGACGACTGGTTCCAATCCCTGATGACGCACAAGTATAGGGGGTCAATTGTAGCTCTTTTCAATAAGTAAGAGTGTCAAACCCAACGAGGAGCGGAAGGAAATGAGAAGTAGTTTCAGTAAGGTATTGTTTGCAAGTGCAAATTGTAAGTAGCGAGTACTTTGGTAGCGAGGAAATCTGTAACGAGCAAGTAACGATAATTGTAACAAGTATGCAGCAAGGTAGCCCAATCCTTTTGAGTCAAAGGACAGGCAAAAGGGTCTCTTATGATAAGCAAAGCATTCTTGAGGGTACACTGGAATTTCATCTAGTCACTTTCATCATGTTGGTTTGATTTGTGTTCGCTACTTTGATAATTTCATATGTGGGTGGACTGGTGCTTAGGTGTTGTTCTTACTTGAACAAGTCTCCTACTTATGATTAACCCTCATGCAAGCATCCGCAACTACAAGAAAAGTACTAAGGATAAATCCTAACCATAGCATTAAACTCTAGGATCCAGTCGGTCCCTTATGGAATAGTGCATAAACCGGGGTTTAAGTTTCTGTCACTCTCGCAACCCACCATCTATTTAATACTCCAAAATGCATTCCCTTAGGCCCAAATATGGTGAAGTGTCATGTAGTCGACGTTCACATGACACCACTAAGGGAATCACAACATACATACTATCAAAATATCGAACACATATCAAATTCACATGATTACTTGCACCATGATTTATCCCGTGACACCAAGAACAAAAGTAACTACTCACAATAAACAAACATGCTCATGATCAGAGGGGTATTAATATGCATAATGGATCTGAACATATAATCTGCCACAAAATAAACCATATAATAATCAACTACAAGTTGTAATCAACAATACTAGCCACCCCTAGCAAAAGTCTATAGTTCCGGTAACAAGATTGAATACAAGAGATGAACTAGGGTTTGAGATGAGATGGTGCTGGTGAAGATGTTGATGGAGATTACCCTCCCCAAGATGGGAGAGTTGTTGGTGATGATGATGACGATGATTTCCCCCTCCGTAAGGGAAGTGCCCCCGGCAGAATCGCTCCGCCGGAGGGCAAAAGTGCTCTTGCGCTAGTTCCACCTCGAGACGGCGGCGCTCTGTCCCGAAAGTATTATTCTTGTTTTTTCTATGTCAAAACCACTTATATACCAGAAGATGGGCATCGGAGGTGGGCCGAGGAGGCGACAACCCACCAGGGCGCGCCAGGGGGGCCTGGCGCGCCCAGGTGGGTTGTGCCCACCTGGTGGGCCCCTCTGGTACTTATTGGCTGCAATATTTCTTATATATTCCTTAAAAAATCTCCATGCAGTTTCAGCTCATTTGGAGTTGTGCAGAATAGGTGGCCTGACATAGATTTTTCAGGTCCAAATTTCCAGCTGTCGGAATTCTCCCTCTTTGTGTGTACCTTGCAAATTATGAGAGAAAAGGCATTCTAATTACTCCAAAGAGCATTATTATGGATAAAAAACATTGTTAATAATAGTAAGAAAACATGATACAAAATGGACGTATCAACTCCCCCAAGCTTAGACCTCGCTTGTCCTCAAGCGAAAACCGAAATCAAAAAACATGTCCACATGCTTTGAGAGAGAGAGAGGTGTCGATAAAAACAAAATACGGACATAAAAGCATCATGTTGATTATTATAAAAGCAACCAATTTTGAACACATGACTTTTATCATATGCTTCCTATGAATAAGTAATAGTTCATCACACAATCGAAGTATAAAGCAAAAACTTTATTAGGAATCAACAAACTATACTCGCAGTCAACTTTCAACTACAATTCATCATCTTTTAAGGAAGGGTCACATGTCAGAGCCTTTAGGCAAGTCCACATACTCAACCATCATATAGTATTCTATGATTTCTAACACTCACCTTGTACCCATGAGCAAAACGTTTCAACCAGACACATAGAAAGATAGGGGCTTATAGTTTCGCCTCCCAACATACTCACCTCAAGGGTGATGTCAACAATAATAACTCATGCTATCTATATCCAACTGGACATATGTGCCTAGATGTTTCCTCACCACATGGAGCTTGCCAAAAGAGAAAAATAAAAGGAATAGAAGGAGAACTTTGACTCTTTGCATAAAAGTAAATACATACAAGTAAAAGATAGGCCCTTCGTAGAGGGAAGCAGAGGTTAACATGCGCTTATTTGTTTGCATGCTCAACACCTTAGTGCAAAAGAACGTCATGTTACATTTCCCCTTAAGATGACAACCTTTATTATGTATTATGTCACTTTATTCGTTGTCATCCAAGTTCATGCAACGCTTAATTTTCTCTAACACTAAAAGATCTCGCATATTTAGAAGCAATTTTTTATTGCCTTTTTGCACCAATGACAACTAACTTGAGGGATCTTGTTCAATACCTAGGTAGGTATGGTGGACACTTGAAAAATATTTGGATTAAGGGTTTTTGGATGAACAAGTACCACATGTGCGGAACTTTTGCATGCTCTACTTGGTGCGGAACTTTTGGCTAGCAAATATAGGGGACAAGCACCACATGTTGAAGGATATATGACAATATGAATTCTATGTGAATATAAACATACATAAACCATTACGTTGTCTTCCTTGTCCAATGTCAACAATTTTGGCATATAATATTTTGATGAGGGCTCACAATCACAAAAGATTTCTAGGATAGTATATATATATATATGTGAATCTCCCCCTCCCTTATTAATTTTTTCATGAATTGCATCACTGACCAATGCTATGTTTGTCAATCTCTAATAAAAATTTCTTACTTATACTTTTCCTTAGGGATTTTTGTATTCGTGACCCAACTAGGGGCACGATTACAATTGTTCCTTTTCCTTATATGGTGCTATCACCTACGATAGGATTAGTATATGATCTTATTGATCCATTTCCTTTCTTTTATTTGCTTCCTTCCTCGTTTTCTTTTCTTTATTTGCAACATGAAAGTAAAGAAAGCAAAAACTCCAACTAGACTTTATTATATAACTTGCACACGATAACAATGATAGATCACTAAGCAAACTCTCAGAGAAGAAAAGATCGAACCAAACTTTATTCATCTAAGCAAAAGATTGAGCTAAGGTAAGTAACATCAAAAAGAAAGTGGGATGATATGATACCGGGGCACCTCCCCCAAGCTTGGCGAAAGCCAAGGGGGATGCCCATACCCGTTACTCAGGTCTCCTCTGGTGGTGTCCATAGGACCCTCCCTCTTCGTCTCGATCTTCATTAGCCAAACATCTTCTTCCATGTGGTTGGAGGAGCAGGAAGACATGATGCCTAGCTTGATAAATCTGACCAGAAACAACAAGAAAAGAGAACATAGGATTTTCTCCATGATACGGTGGTTAACAAGTTAGGGAAGTATATGTAGAATTTTTTATCTTGGAGGACAAGCATACAGAAGAAAAATGGAGTACGGGAGGTGTCACAGGTGGGCACAACCCACCTGGGCGTGCCAGGCATGCCTGGCGCGCCCTGGGGTCTTGTGCCAACCAGGGGACGCTTCCTGGAAGTTTCTTTATTTCCATAATTTTAAAATATTCCAAAACTAATGAAAAATATTTTTGCAGATTTTTCGAAGTCCGTTTTCTTACCATACTACATACCTCCTTTTTTTGATGATTCTGAAGTGTTCCGGAAGGACTCTTTTATGTATTCTTTCGGTGTCAAAGTTTCGATAATATTTCTTTCAACATTAGTAGGTGTACCTGAGATATAATGCTTTATTTGCTCGCCTTTGACAACCTTCGGGTTAGTACCTTCGGAATTATTTATTTTGTTGGCATCGGACTGGTAAACCTCCTCGATGACATATGGGCCTTCCCATTTCGAGAGGAGTTTCCCTGCAAAAAATCTAAAATGAGAGTTGTACAAAAGAACATATTCTCCGACTTTAAACTCACGCTTTTGGATTCTTTTGTCATGACATCTTTTAACTTTTTCTTTGAATAAATTTGCATTCTCATATGCTTGGGGTTCTCCATTCATCTAATGAGCTTATATCAAATAACCTCTTTTCACCAGCAAGTGTGAAATCATAATTGAGTTCTTTCACTTCCCAGTATGCTTTATGTTCTAACTCAAGAGGCAAATGAAAAGCCTTTCCATAAACCATTTTATAAGGAGATAAGCGGTCCGGCGAGTGCAGCTCTGGGCGGCGGTGATTCGGTGACGAGGTCCAGCACGTCGAGGTGGCGGGCCGTGACAGAGGCGCGATGGAGCATGCAGCGGGGCGCCGGAGACGGTGCGGTGTCGGGGCGAGGCGGCGCCGATGATCCGGCGACGGCGCACAATGGTGGGGGTGAAGCGGTCGGGGCTCGCTGCCCCGATCCGGACAAGGGATGGGAGAGAGGCGTGAGGGATCGAGGGGAGTGGGGGGAGAATCCAGGGGCGAGTGGGGTTGGGCTAGGGTTAGGTCAGGGGGAGCCGGGCCATATAGGCCATGGAGGGGTGTCGGGAGTGGGCCGTCCTGACTGGTGGCCAGGTTGGCCGTGGCCCATTAGGGGGGGTCTTAATCCCTTTTCTTTCAAAAACTTTTTTCTTTTATTTACTTTTTGAGAATTTAATCATTTTGTAAAAAGATGATTTCTCCACTAATATTACTAAATGATTATTTGCAACAACTTGAACATTTTTGTTTGCATGTTTGATAAATTTGAATCTTGACTTTAATTTGGATTTGAAATTTGAGTGATCTTTGAAAGCCAGTGAGGATTAGCAATAGTAAGAGTGATGACATGGCATCATTAGTAGGGGATTACTATAGATTAATTACCCGGGTGTTACAAGTCTCCTCCACTACAAGAAATCTCATCCCGAGATGTAGGAGCTAGAAGGAAACAAAGCGGGGTATTCGTCACGCAGGCGATCCTCGCGTTCCCAAGTGGCTTAGTCTTCAGAGTGGTGCGACCATTGGACCTTGAGGAACTTGATTGCATTCTGACGTGTGCGGCGTTCAGCTTGGTCAAGAATGCGGACCGGATGCTCTTTATATGAAAGGTCCTATTGCAACTTGATCACTTGATGATCCACTACTCGGATTGGGTCCTTGAAGCAGCGGTCGAGCTGTGACATGTGGAACACATCGTGGACCTGAGAAAGGTTCGATGGAAGCTCCAACTGGTATGCCACTTTTCCACGCCTTTTGAGAATAGTGAATTGACCAATATAGCGAGGAGCTAGCTTGCCCTTGATCCCGAAGCGGTGAGCACCCTTCATTGGTGTGACCCAAAGATAACCCTTTTCGCCAGGTTGAAAGACCATGTCTTTATGATGACGGTCATACTGACTTTTCTGACTTGACTGAGCAGTTTCGAGATTCTCGCGAATGACGCGGACTTGTTCTTCGCCGTTTTGGATAATATCCAGACCGAAGAGTGGACGTTCCCTGGTTTCTGACCAGTTCAGAGGGGTTCGGCACTTTCGTCCATATAACACTTCGAAGGGAGCCATCTTCAGACTAGCTTGATAGCTATTGTTGTAGGAGAATTCAGCATACGGGAGGGGTTCCTCCCATTTCTTGCCGAAGGAAACAACACAAGCTCGAAGGATGTCTTTGAGAACTTGATTGACGCATTCAACTTGTCCCTGCAACTGAGGGTGAAAAGCAGTACTGAAAGACAGATGAGTTCCCATAGTGAGGGAGTCCTGGATTAGGGGGTGTTCGGGTAGCCGGACCATACCTTCAGCTGGACTCCAGGACTATGAAGATACAAGATTGAAGACTTCGTCCCGTGTCCGGATGGGACTTTCCTTGGCATGGAAGGCAAGCTTGGCGATGCGGATATTCAAGATCTCCTACCATTGTAACCGACTTTGTGTAACCCTAACCCTCTCCGGTGTCTATATAAACTGGAGGGTTTTAGTCCGTAGGACAACTTCATCATACAACAATCATACCATAGGCTAGCTTCTAGGGTTTAGCAACCTTGATCTCGTGGTAGATCTACTCTTGTACTACCCATATCATCAATATTAATCAAGCAGGACGTAGGGTTTTACCTCCACCAAGAGGGCCCGAACCTGGGTAAAACATTGTGTCCCTTGTCTCCTGTTACCATCCGCCTAGACGCACAGTTCGGGACCCCCTACCCGAGATCCGCCGGTTTTGACACCGACATTGGTGCTTTCATTGAGAGTTCCTCTGTGTCGTCGCTTTTAGGCCCGATGGCTCCTTCGATCATCAACAACGATGCAGTCCAGGGTGAGACTTTTCTCCCCGGACAGATCTTCGTCTTCGGCGGCTTCGCACTGCGGGCCAATTCGCTTGGCCACCTTGAGCAGATCGAAAGCTACGCCCCTGGCCATCAGGTCAGGTTTGGAAGCCTAAACTACACGGCTGACATCTGCGGGGACTTGATCTTCGACGGATTCGAGCCACAGCCAAGCGCGCCGCACTGTCTCGATGGGCATGATATAGCTCTGCCGCCGAACAACGCCTTGGAGGCCGCACGCGCATCGGTTCCGACCATTGATTCGGAGCCTACTGCATCGATCGAGGATCAGCGGTTGGACGCTTCCTCAAGGGCTGCAATCTCAGAGGCGATCGAGCCGAACTCCAGCCCCGCACCCCGCATGGCCTGTGACTCCGAGGAGCCGGATTCCTCTCCGAACTCCGAGCCCCCCGCGCCCCTGCCGATCGAATCCGATTGGGCGCCGATAATGGAGTTCTCCGCCGCGGACATCTTTTAGCACTCGCCCTTCGGCGACATCCTGAATTCTCTAAAGTCTCTCTCTTTATCAGGAGAGCCCTGGCCGGACTACGATCAGCAAGGTTGGGATACGGACGATGAAGAAATTCAAAACCCACCCACCACCCACTTCGTAGCCACTGTAGATGACTTAACCGACATGCTTGACTTCGACTCCGAAGACATCGACGGCATGGACGACGATGTAGGAGACGAACAAGAACCAGCACCTGTAGGGCGTTGGAAGGCTACCTCATCATATGACATATATATCATGGACACTCCAAAGGATGGAGATGGCGATGGAACAGCGGGGGACGATAACTCTAAGAAACAGCCCAAGCGCCGGCGTCCGCGGCGCTGCTCTAAATCCCGCCAAAGCAAAAACGGTGATTCCGGCACGGGAGATAATACTACTCCGGATAGCGCCGAAGAACACCCCCTCCAGCAAGATTCAGCACAGGAGGATAGAGAAGCCAGCCCTCACAAGAGGGCGGCGGACCAAGAGGTTGAGGACGATAATTATACACCTCCCTCCGAAGACGAGGCTAGCCTCGACGACGACGAGTTCGTCGTGCCAGAGGATCTCGCCGAACAAGAGCGTTTTAAACGCAGGCTTATGGCCACGACAAGCAGCCTCAAGAAAAAGCAGCAACAGCTTAGAGCTGATCAGGATTTGCTAGCTGACAGATGGACTGAAGTCCTTGCTGCCGAAGAGTATGAACTCGAACGCCCCTCCAAGAGTTACCCAAAGCGCAGGCTGCTACCCCGACTAGAGGAGGAAGCACCTACATCACCAACGCTTGACATGGCCGACCGGCCACCTCGTGGCCGCGATAGAGAGGCCTCTTGGCCCTCCACTCAAGCCATGCCCCGACGCCGCGTCAAGCATACTAAGGCACGGGAACATGCGCCCGACCTACGCGACATACTGGAGGACAAGGAAAGGCAAACAAGATCGATCTACGGATCGCGCAGGCGCCCCACGGCACGTGACGGTGATCGTCACTCCGGATGCAATAAACCCGGCCGAGCCGAACTCAACAGACAAAGCTCCTTCGAGCTACGTCGTGATATAGCCCAATACAGAGGCGCCGCACACCCCCTATGCTTCACAGATGAAGTAATGGATCATAAAATCCCTGAGGGCTTCAAACCCGTAAACATTGAATCGTACGATGGCACAACAGATCCTGCGGTATGGATCGAGGATTATCTCCTTCATATCCACATGGCCCGCGGTGATGATCTACACGCCATCAAATACCTCCCACTGAAATTAAGGGACCGACCCGGCATTGGCTTAACAGCTTGCCAGCAGACTCAATCAGTTCTTGGGAGGACCTGGAAGCCGCATTCCTTGACAACTTCCAGGGCACCTATGTGCGACCACCGGACGCCGATGACCTAAGCCACATAATTCAGCAGCCAGAGGAATTGGCCAGGCAATTCTGGACATGGTTCCTAACAAAGAAAAACCAGATAGTCGACTGTCCGGACGCAGAGGCCTTAGCGGCCTTCAAGCATAATATCCGTGACGAGTGGCTTGCACGGCACCTGGGACAGGAAAAGCTGAAATCTATGGCAGCCCTCACGACACTCATGACCCGCTTTTGTGCGGGAGAAGACAGATGGCTAGCTCGCAGCAACAACTTAACCAAGAACCCTGGTAATCCGAATACCAAGGACAAAAGTGACAGGTCGTGTCGGAACAAACAAAAGCGCCACGTTAACAGCGACAGCAACGAGGATACGGCAGTTAATGCCGGATTCCGAGGCTACAAGCCATTCAAAAGAAATACTCAGAGCCTGTCCAGTTTGGGCCGAATACTCGACCGCTTGTGCCAGATACATGGCACCCCCGAAAAGCCAGCCAATCACACCAACAGGGATTGTTGGGTGTTCAAGCAGGCAAGCAAGTTAAGAGCCGAAAACAAAGACAAGGGGCTGCATAGCGACAACGAGGAGGAGCCTAGGCCGCCAAACAACAGTGGACAGAAGGGATTTCCCCTGCAAGTGCGGACGGTGAACATGATATACGCAACCCACATCCCCAAGAGGGACCGGAAGCGTGCGTTACGGGACGTATATGCGATGGAGCCAGTCGCCCCAAAGTTCAACCCATGGTCCTCCTGCCCGATCACCTTTGATCGAAGGGACCACGCCACTAGCATTCGTCACGGCGGCTTCGCCGCATTGGTTCTAGACCCAATCATTGACGGATTTCATCTCACAAGAGTCCTCAAGAATGGCGGCAGCAGCCTGAACCTGCTTTACTAGGATACAGTGCGAAAAATGGGCATAGATCCCTCGAGGATCAAGCCCACCAAAACGACCTTTAAAGGTGTCATACCAGGTGTAGAAGCCAACTGTACAGGCTCAGTCACACTGGAAGTGGTCTTCGGATCTCCGGATAACTTCCAAAGCGAGGAGTTAATCTTCAACATAGTCCCGTTCCGTAGTGGCTATCACGCACTGCTCGGGCGAACCGCATTCGCAAAATTCAACGTGGTACCGCACTATGCATACCTCAAGCTCAAGATGCCAGGCCCTAGAGGAGTAATCACGGTCAATGGGAACACTGAACGCTCCCTCCGAACGGAGGTGCACACGGCAGCGCTCGCAGCAGAAGTACAAAGCAGCCTCTCTAGGCAGTTCTCCAGTTCGGCCTTCAAAAAGCCGGACACTGTCAAGCGCGCCCGGAGTACCCTACAACAAGACCGCCTGGCACGTTCCGAGCTAGCGTAGCAATGCGGCCCCAACCCTAGCCCTCGCGATATAGTGAAACCAGTGCTTCGCGTACATAACTACGCTCTTGAAATACCATGGGCACAGGGGAAGGGGCACTATCACGGCACGCGCGAAATACGGCTTAAACCGCACCAGGGGCTGCCGGATTCCTTTTTTCTTTTTTTTCTCTTACTCTCAGGACTCCATACTTCGGATGACCCGTTCGGCAATTCAACTGCCGCACAAACGATGCAAGATCCAGGAAAGCAGACAAGCCACGCCGCATTATGGAACTCCCAGGTGGTCTCTATTGCGAGAAGTATACCTGTTTTTTAATACAATTCCGTGACCTGCCCCTGGCCAGGACATGTTAAATAGGCCAATCTCTTTTGCTTATCACACTATTTGTATCGTTCCACTTTCATAGCAGCCTTTCTATAAACAATGCATAGCTCTTTGTCTATTTTTTGCATTATCCTATTTTTTATATATATGTTTATTAATAACATGTTGCATCCGTACACTGTGGTACGGCAAAAATACGCCAGGGGCTTCAGTACCCATCAATATGGCGTGAGAAGTCCGTAAACTTTCACAAGTGCGGCACCCCGAACTTATAGCACTATATGCATCGGCTCCGAACCATGATTTGGGTCGATAGTTGGGTTTGCCCGGCTCCTATATTTTGGTGCCTTACGTTCCGCTATATCGGCTAAGGTAGCACTAGGAGAACTACTGCGATTGTGCCCCAGTTGAGCTGGGCTGAGCACCTCAGTAGAGAAAGCTAAAACTGACTGTCATGATGAGGCGAGAGACCGATCACTGTTCGAGAGGTTTTTCGAGTCCTTAAAGACTTATGCCGCTTCGAGCGAGGAACCGGCTTTGTCCGGCCAAGGCGTGGATAGCGCCCCGAACTCGGTCTTCCGAATACTAGGGGCTTCGCCGAAATTTAAAATTATAGAGTTCTATGGCTAAGTGAGAGTGTTCAAGCATTATAGTCCGATTGCCTTGTTCGTTGTGCTGAGCGCCTCCCTCGACGGACCCAATCATGGGAAAAAGAGCGCTCAGGTTTGTCCCGAACACCCCAGCACTAGTGGCATGGGGGCAGAAGCCGACGACTGGCCATCTCTCAATTTTTTGATAAACGGCCGCACAGAAAGTAATATTTTAAATTCAACAAGCATTGCTTAGCGCATATGAACAAGTTTTCAGCGCACAGGATAACACGAGCGAGTTCATTCAAAAATTACATCCTTGGTACATTCATCCACCATAAGGCGGGCACCAGCCAGAACATCCTTGTAATAGTTCTCGGGCTTGCGATGCTCCTTCCCCGGCGGGGGCCCGTCCCTCACAAGCTTCTCACCGTCCAGCTTACCCCAGTGCACCTTTGCACGGGCAAGGGCCCTACGGGCACCTTCGATGCAGACGGAGCGATTGATGACCACGAGCCTTGGACAAGCCTCCACCAGCTGCCGCACCAGTCCGAAGTAGCTCCCTGGCAGGGCCTCTCCAGGCCACAGCCGAACTATGAAGCCCTTCAGGGCTTGTTCGGCCGCCTTGTGGAGCTCGACCAGCTGCTTCAGCTAGTCGCTCAAGGGCACAGGGTGTCCGGCCTCAGCGTACTGAGACCAGAACACCTTCTCCGTCGAGCTGCCTTCCTCAGCTCGGTAGAATGCGGCAACATCGGATACGCTGCGGGGAAGATCTGCGAATGCCCCTGGAGAGCTCCGGATTCAGGTAAGTAACAAGTAGTTTACTTTTATATGTCTGCTTTGCATAGAGAATGCCTTACCCGCCGCTATCTTTTTCACTGCATCCAATTCCTGGAGGGCCTTCTGGGCTTCGGCCTTGGCAGATTTGGCAGTTTTAAGGGCCGCAGCAAGCTCGGACGCTCGCGTCCTCGAGTCGAGCTCCAAACTCTCATGTTTTTTCATGAGAGCCTGAAGCTCTTGCTGCACCTCGCCGACCTGCGCCTCAAATTTCTCCCGCTCAGTGTGCTCCGTGGCCGCTTTCTTCTCGGCCTCGGACAGCGCCTGCTTGAGGGTCGCCACCTCAGTTGTGGCCCCTAAGCAGTGTACTCCTGTCATTTTTTGCAATTGAGTCTTCTTATAGGCATTTTTTCTATAAGGTATCTCTTACCTTCTTTCTCCTCGAGCTGCCGTTTGACAAGGCCGAGCTCTTGCTCGGTCCGCTCGAGGCCCTGCTTCAGGGCACCCACCTCCGCAGTCAGTGCGACGGTGGCCAGCAGCGAAGCCTGCATACATATATTGACTCCTTTTTTAGTTAGACTCCTGCAATATTTAATAGATCCTCTATTCGGCTTTTCTTTCCGAACGCCAAACAGAGCATCAGGGGCTACTGTCTATGCGGTAATATTTTTACATATTTTTTACTTACCTCGAAGCCTGTTAGAAGGCTAGCACAAGCTTCAGTCAGTCCGCTTTTGGCGGACCGAACCTTCTGTACCACCGTACTCATGATGGCGCGGTGCTCCTCGTCGATGGAGGCGCCCTTAAGCACCTCCAGCAGATTGTCCGGTGCCTCCGGTTGGACGGAGGACGCCGGCTCGATAGGCTTGCTCCTCTTGGCAGGAGTTCGCCTGCCGCGTTCTGGAACCGTTGATGATTCCGGCGCGGTGTCCGGCTTAAAGCCGGACTTGGAGCCCTGGGGGGTCTTGTCCCCTTTACTCCTGGAGTCCGAGAGGTCGCCTCGCGGTTCCTCTTGGACCACCTCCTCTTGCCCCGGAGCTTGTCGCGACGCCACTTCGGCGTCATCCGCAGCACAGGGGGAGGCAGCGGGCGGAACTGAATTCACGTCCGATGAATCCAGAGAGCCGCTCGATGACTCGTCGAACCCGTCCTTGGGCGGGCTGCATTGTTATATTCGACATTAGGGAAAGCTGCGCAACAAAAGGAATATCATGAGTTACTCTGGTATCCGAACACTTACGATTTCACCGGACGCTTGGCCCTGTCCGGCCACTCCTCTTCGTCCTCGTCGGCATCAGGGGCGTAGTCCGACGGAGGGGTTTTCCTCTTCTTGGGGCGGCCTTCCTCTTCTTTCCTCCCCCCGCTAGAGGGGGAGAGGTCTCTTCTTCCTCCTCCTCGTCTTCACGGGAGGAGTGCATCTCAGACTCGTCGGACGACGAGTCCGACACCACCATATGCCGGGAACTCTTTCGAGTCCCCGTGGCCTTCTTCTTCTTGGCCTTCTTCTCCGGCACCACATAAGGTGCCGGAACCAGCAGCTTCACTAGGAGAGCAGGGGTTGGGTCTTCGGGCAAGGGAGCCGGACAGTTAATTAGTCCGGATTGCGCCTGCCAATCCTGTCAAAGGTGAGGGAGTTTAGATCCCGCATAGAGTCAAACTATGAAGAAAACTTAACATCCTGTAAAAGATGAAAATATTTTACCTCGCCAGCAGGACGCTACGAGCTGAATCCGCGGTCTTCGGAGGCGGATGTGGGAGCCTCGGCGCCTTTGGTTAGCCCCCTCCAGACATCTTCGTACGTCGTGTCGAAGAGCCTGCTCAGAGTTCGGTGCTGCGCCGGGTTGAACTCCCACAAATTGAAGTCCCGTTCTTGACACGGAAGGATCCGGCGGACGAGCATGAGCTGGACTACGTTGACAAGCTTGAGTTGCTTGTTCATCAGGGACTGGATGCATTTTTGTAGTCCGGTCACCTCTTCTTCGTCGCCCCACGACAAGCCCGTCTCCTTGCAGGACATGAGCCTCGTAGGGGGTCCGGATCGGAATTCAGGGGCTGCAATCCACTTCGGATCGCGTGGCTCGGTGATGTAAAACCACCCTGACTGCCACCCCTTCAAGGTCTCCACAAAGGAGCCCTCGAGCCATAGGACGTTGGCTATTTTGCCCACCATGGCACCTCCGCACTCCGTCTGGTTGCTGCGCACCACCTTGGGCTTGACGTTGAAGGTCTTGAGCCAGAGGCCGAAATGGGGGCGGATGTAGAGGAAAGCCTCGCACACGACAATAAACGCCGAGATATTGAGGATGAAGTTCGGGGCCAGATCATGGAAATCTAGGCCGTAGTAGAACATGAGCCCGCAGACAAATGGGTGGAGAGGAAAACCCAGTCCGCGGAGGAAGTGGGGAAGAAATACTACCCTCTCATGGGGCCTTGGGGTGGGGAGAAGCTGCCCCTCCTCAGGAAGCCGGTGCACGATGTCTTTGGACAGGTATCCGGCCTTCCTTAGCCTTTTGACATGGCCCTCCGTGACGGAGGAGACCATCCACTTGCCTCCCGCTCCAGACATTGTTGGAGAGGGTTGAGGTAGGAAGTGCGGGCTTGGGCACTGGAGCTCGGGTGCGCAGAAGATGGATACGCAAAGGAGGAAGAAGGCGTAGGTAAAAAGGTGGATCCTTATCCCCTTATATGGGCGGATGCGACTATGCGTCCCCACCAGCCTAGTAAAACTTGCTTGCCTCCCAAGCGCCGTGATAAATGGCGCGGTTGGGTTACCCGCGTCCGTATTGACGAGAATCCCGTAAATGGGGAACACGATCTCTGCTTTGACAAGATGTGCCAAGGAAACCGCCTCGCAAAACACGCTGAGGTGGAAAAGTGAAAACGATTCGAATAAAGGCTTGGCCGTAGTGTGATGTCACGCTACGGAATACGTCAGCAGATTAGATTTGTGTTAATATTATTCTCTCTGTGGCAATACGTGGAAACTTATTTTACCGAGCCGGACACTACTCTTGGTGTTTACAAACTTTTATGAAGAATTTGGAGGAGGAACCCACCTTGCAATGCCAAAGACAATCTACGCGCCGGACTCGTCGTCATTGAAGACTGGTTCAGGGGCTACCGAGGGAGTCCTGGATTAGGGGGTGTTCGGGTAGCCGGACTATACCTTCAGCCGGACTCCAGGACTATGAAGATACAAGATTGAAGACTTCGTCCCGTGTCCGGATGGGACTTTCCTTGGCGTGGAAGGCAAGCTTGGCGATGCGGATATTCAAGATCTCCTACCATTGTAACCGACTATGTGTAACCCTAACCCTCTCCGGTGTCTATATAAACCGGAGGGTTTTAGTCCGTAGGACAACTTCATCATACAACAATTATACCATAGGCTAGCTTCTAGGGTTTAGCCTCCTCGATCTCGTGGTAGATCTACTCTTGTACTACCCATATCATCAATATTAATCAAGCAGGACGTAGGGTTTTACCTCCACCAAGAGGGCCCGAACCTGGGTAAAACATTGTGTCCCTCGTCTCCTGCTACCATCCGCCTAGACGCATAGTTCGGGACCCCCTACCCGAGATCCGCCGGTTTTGACACCGACACATAGCTTCTTGGAAACTTGCCCAGAATCTTGAAGTGAATAAGCTTCCATGATCTGAACTGATTACCAATGGAATTCCGTGAAGTGAAACAATTCTGGACATATAGAGAGTTGCCGGCTGACTAGCAGTGATCGTTTCTTTGACAACTAGAAAGTGTGCAACTTTCAAAAGCCGGTCAATGACAACAAGAATAGCATCATTACCTTTCTGTGATTTGGCAAATCCAGTAACAAAGTCCATTTCAACATGGTCCCATTTCCATTCCGGAATAGAGATAGGTTGCAGAGTTCCAGCAGGCCTTTGATGTTCTACTTTGATACTGCTACCTCTTGAGCATGCATTGGTTTCCCCTTGAAGAGGAAAGGATGATGCAGCAAAGTAGCGTAAGTATTTCCCTCAGTTTTTGAGAACCAAGATATCAATCCAGTAGGACACTACACGCAAATTGCCTAGTACCTGCACAAACAATCAAGAACCTTGAAACCAATGCGATAAAGGTGTTTTCAATCCCTTCACGGCCACTTGCAAAAGTGAGATCTGATAGAGATAATAAGATAAATATTTTTTGTATTTTTGTTGTATAGATTGGCAAGTAAAGATTGCAAAACAAACGGAGGCAAGTTGACAGGAAACTAATATGATGTAAAATAGACCCGGGGGCCATAAGTTTCACTAGTGGCTTCTCTCACGATAGCATATATTACGGTGGGTGAACAAATTACTGCTGAGCAATTGATAGAAAAGCGCATAGTTATGAGAATATCTAGGCATGATCATGAACATAGGAATCACGTTCGTGTCAAGTAGACCGAAACGATTCTGCATCTACTACTATTACTCCACACATCAACCGCTATCCAGCATGCATCTAGAGTATTAAGTTCATATGAACAGAGTAACGCATTAGACAAGATGACATGATGTAGAGGGATAAAATCAAGAAATATGATATAAACCCCATCTTTTTATCCTCGATGGCAACAATACAATACGTGCCTTGCTGCCCCTGCCGTCACTGGGAAAGGATACCGCAAGATTGAACCCAAAGCTAAGCACTTCTCCCATTGCAAGAAAGATCAGTCTAGTAGGCCAAACTAAACCGATAATTTGAAGAGACTTGCAAAGATATCAAATCATGCATATAAGAATTCAGAGAAGAAGCAAATATTGTTCATAGATAATCTTGATTATAAACCCACAATTCATCAGATCTCGGCAAACACACCGCAAAAAGTATTACTTCGAATAGATCTCCAAGAACATCAAGGAGAACATTGTATTGAGAACCAAAGAGAGAGAATAAGCCATCTCTCTAATAATTATGGACCCGAAGGTCTGTGGTAAACTACTCACACATCGTCAGAGAGGCTATGGTGTTGATGTAGAAGCCCTCCGTGATGGAACCCCCCTCCGGCAGATCACCGGAAAAGGCCCCAAGATGGGATCTCATGGGTACAGAAGGTTGCGGCAGAGGAAAAGTGGTTGCGTGGCTCCCCCAGATGTTTTTAGGGTATAAGAGTATATCTAGGCGAAAGAAGTAGGTCGGTGGAGCTACGAGGGGCCCACGAGGGTGGGGGCACGCCTACCCCCCTAGGCGTGCCCTCCTACCTCGTGGCCGCCTCGCTGCGTCTCTGACTTCCACTCCAAGTCTCCTAGATGACGTTTGTTCCAAGAAAGATCCTCGCGAAGGTTTCGTTCCATTTGATATTCCTTTTCTGTGAAACACTGAAAGAGGCAAAAAAACAAAAATTTGCACTAGGCCTTCAGTTAATAGGTTAGTCCCAAAAATAATATAAAAGTGCATATTAAAGCCCATTAAACATCCAAAACAGATAATATAGTAGCATGGAACAATAAAAAAATTATAGATACGTTGGAGACGTATCAACATCCCCAAGCTTAATTCCTACTCGTCCTCGAGTAGGTAAATGATAAAAAACAAAAAATTTGATGTGGAATGCTACCTAACATAATTTTTAATGTAATTTTCTTTATTGTGGCATGAATGTTCAGATCCGAAAGATTCAAGACAAAAGTTTAATATTGACATAAAAATAATAATACTTTAAGCATACTAATCAAGCAATTATGTCTTCTCAAAATAACACAGCCAAAGAAAGCTCGTCCCTACAAAATGATATAGTTTGGTCATGCTTCATTTTCGTCACACAAAATGCTCTCATCATGCACAACCCCGATGACAAGCCAAGCAATTGTTTCATACTTTAGTATTCTCAAACTTCTTCAACTTTCACACAATATATGAGCGCGAGCCATGGACATAGCACTATGGGTGGAATAGAATATGATGATGGAGGTTGTGTGGAGAAGACAAAAAAGGAGAAAGTCTCACATTGACGCGGCTAATCAACGGGCTATGGAGATGCCCATCAATTGATGTCAATGCAAGGAGTAGGGATTGCCATGCAACGGATGCACTAGAGCTATAAATGTATGAAAGCTCAACAGAAGAAACTAAGTGGGTGTGCATCCAACTCGCTTTCTCACGAAGACCTAGGGCATTTTGAGGAAGCCCATCATTGGAATATACAAGCCAAGTTCTATCATGAAAAGTTCCCACTGGTATATGAAAGTGACAAAATAGGAGACTCTCTATTATGAATATCATGGTGCTGCTTTGAAGCACAACTGTGGAAAAAGGATAGTAACATTGTCCTTTCTCTCTTTTTCTCTCATTTTTCGGTGGCCTTCTTTGGCCTCTTTTATTTTATTATTTTTGTCCGGAGTCTCAACCCGACTTATGGGGGAATCATAGTCTCCATCATCCTTTCCTCACATGGAACAATGCTCTAATAATGAAGATCATCACACTTTTATTTACTTACAACTCCAGAATTACAACTCAATACTTAGAACAAATATGACTCTATGTGACTGCCTCCGGTGGTGTACCAGGATATGCAATGAATCGAGAGGGACATGTATGAAAAATGAATGGTGGCCTTGCTACAAATATCATGACAACTACATGATCATGCAAGGCAATATGACAATGATGGAGCGTGTCATAATAAATGGAACGACGGAAAGTTGCATGGCAATTTATCTTGGCATGGCTATGGAAATGCTATAATAAGTAGGTATGGTGGCTATTTTGAGGAAGATATAAGGAGGCTTATAGCAAGGTATTCTCTGCAAATACTGAAACAAGTGGTAACAGATAGTTTTGTGATAGGATAATTTGTAACGAGTAACAAGTAACAAAAGTAAATAAAGTGCAGCAAGGTGGCCCAATCCTTTTTGTAGAAAAGGACAAGCCTGGACAAACTCTTATATAGAGAAAAGCGCTCCCGAGGACACATGGGAATATCGTCAAGCTAGTTTTCATCACGCTCATATGATTCACGTTCGGTACTTTGATAATTTGGTATGTGGGTGGACCGGTGCTTCGGTACTGTCCTTACTAGGACAAGCATCCCACTTATGATTAACCTCTATTGCAAGCATCCGCAACTACAACAAAAGTATTAAGGTAAACCAAACCATAGCATGAAACATATGGATCCAAATCAGCCCCTTACGAAGGAACACATAAACTAGGGTTTAAGCTTCTGTCACTCTAGCAACCCATCATCTACTTATTACTTCCCAATGCCTTCCTCTAGGCCCAAATAATGGAAGTGTCATGTAGTCGACGTTCACATAACACCACTAGAGGAGAGACAACATACATCTCATCAAAATATCGAACAAATACCAAATTCACATGACTACTAATAGCAAGACTTCTCCCATGTCCTCAGGAACAAACGTAACTACTCACAAAGCATAAACATGTTCATAATCAGAGGGGTATTAATATGCATATAGGATCTGAACATATGATCTTCCACCAAATAAACCAACTAGCATTAACTACAAGGAGTAATTACCACTACTAGCAACCCACAGGTACCAATCCGGGACTTGCAGACAAGAATTGGATACAAGAGATGAACTAGGGTTTTGAGAGGAGATGGTGCTGATGAAGATGTTGATGGAGATTTCCCTCTCCCGATGAGAGGAGCGTTTGTGATGATGATGTCGATGATTTCCCCCTCCGGGAGGGAAGTTTCCTCAGTAGAACAGCTCCGCCAAAGCCCTAGATTGGTTCCGCCAAGGTTCCGCCTCGTGGCGGCGGAGTTTCGTTCGAGAAGATGGCTTCCTTTTTTCCCATCGAAAGACTTCATATAGCAGTAGATGGCCACCGAAGAGCCACCAGGGGGCCCACGAGGTAGGGGGCGCGCCTAGGGGGTAGGGCGCGCCCCCACCCTCGTGGGCAGGGTGTGGCCCCCCTGATGAATCTATTCCGCTGAGTATTTATTATATATTCTGAAAACGTCTTCCGTGAAGTTTCAGGACTTTTGGAGCTGTGTAGAATATGTCTCTAACATTTGCTCCTTTTCCAGCCCAGAATCCCAGCTGCCGGCATTCTCCCTCTTTATGTAAACCTTGTAAAATAAGAGAGAATAGGCATAAGTATTGTGACGTATTGTGTAATAACAGCCCATAATGCAATAAATATCAATATAAAAGCATGATGCAAAATGGACGTATCAACTCCCCCAAGCTTAGACCTCGCTTGTCCTCAAGTGAAAAGCCGAAATCGAAAAATATGTCCACATGTTTAGAGATAGAGGTGTCGATAAAAATAAAATACGGACATGAGGGCATCATGATCAGTCTTATAACAACAACTTACATAATTCTTGTCATATGATTTCTTATGCTAGAGTAATAATTCAATCACAATTTCAAGTAAGAATCGTAAACTTCATTGAAAACTAACAAACTATAATCTCAGTCATTGGAGCAATTGCAATTTATCATAACATAGGAAAGAATCAATATATAAGAGCTTTTCAGCAAGTCCACATACTCAACTATCATATAGTCTTTCACAATTGCTGACACTCACGCAATACTTATGGGTATGGAGTTTTAATCAGACACAGAGAAAAATAGGGGCTTATAGTTTTGCCTCCCAATGTTTTACCTCAAGGGTAATGTCAACAATGATAGTTCATGAAAACTCACATCCAATTAGCCATATATACCAGGATCTTTCTAACATACTATGCTTGCCAAAGGATAAAATGTAAAAAGGAAGGGTGAAGATCACCATGACTCTTATGCAAGGTAGGAGATAAAAGTAGAAGATAGGCCCTTCGCAGAGGGAAGCAGAGGTTGTCATGCGCTTTAATGGTTGGATGCACAAAATCTTAATGCAAAAGAACATCACTTTAATGCAATTCTATGATTAACATCATATTTAGCAAGCATTTTACGGAAAGCACCATGAATAAAATGTGAGCCACCATCAGTCATTAAATATCTAGGGACTCCAAACCTTGGAAAAATAACTTCTTTAAGCATTTTAATAGAAGTGTTATGATCAGCACTACTAGTTGGAATAGCTTCTACCCACTTAGTAACGTAATCAACAGCAACTAAAATATGTGTATACATTAGAGGAAGGAAAAGGTCCCATATAGTCAAAGCCCCAAACATCAAATGGTTCAATAACAAGTGAATAGTTCATAGGCATTTCTTGACGTCTACTAATATTACCAATTCTTTGACATTCATCACAAGATAAGACAAACTTACGGGCATCCTTGAAGAGAGTAGGCCAATAAAAACCAGATTGCAATACCTTATGTGCAGTTCTATCTCCAGCATGGTGTCCTCCATAAGCTTCGGAGTGACACTTGCGTAGGATCTGTTCCTGTTCATGCTCAGGTACACAACGTCTAATAATAACACCATCTACTCCTTTATAAAGGTGTGGGTCATCCCAAAAGTAATGCCTCAAATCATAGAAGAACTTTTTCTTTTGCTGGTATGTGAAACTAGGTGGTATAAACTTAGCAACAATGTAATTAGCATAATCAGCATACCATGGAGTAGTATGAGAAGCATTTATGACATTTAATTTCTCATCAGGAAAGCTATCATCAATAGGAAGTGGGTCATCATCACATTTTCTAACCTAGACAAGTTGTCTGCAACAGGGTTATCAGCTCCCTTTCTATCAACAATATGTAAGTTAAATTCTTGTAGCTAGAGAACCCATCTAATAAGTCTAGGTTTAGCATCTTTCTTTTCCATGAGATATTTAATAGCAGCATGGTCAGTGTGAATAGTTACTTTAGAATCAACAATATAAGGTCTGAACTTATCACAAGCAAATACAACTGCTAAGAATTCTTTTTCAGTGGTAGCATGATTTCTTTGAGCATTGCCTAGGGTTTTAATAGCATATTGAATAACATTTATTTTCTTATCAACTCTTTGCCCTAGAACAGCACCTACAGCATAATCACTAGAATCACACATAATTTCAAAGGGTAAATTCCAATCAGGTGGCTGAACAACAGGTGCAGAGACTAATGCTTTCTTAAGTATTTCAAATGCTTCTACACAATCATCATCAAAGACAAATGGTATATCTTTTTGTAATAAATTAGTCAGAGGCCGAGAAATTTTTGAGAAGTCCTTAATGAACCTCCTATAAAATCCGGCGTGACCAAGGAAACTTCTTATACCTTTGATGTCCTTGGGGCATGTCATCTTTTCAATAGCATCAACCTTGGCTTTATCAACTTCAATACCTCTTTCAGAAACTTTATGCCCCAAGACAATACCTTCATTAACCATAAAGTGGCACTTTTCCCAATTCAAGACAAGATTAGTTTCTTCACATCTCTGCAAAACTCGATCAAGGTTGCTCAAGCAATCATCAAAAGAAGATCCATAGACGGAAAAGTCGTCCATGAAAACCTCACAAATCTTTTCACAAAAGTCAGAGAATATAGCCATCATGCATCTTTGAAAGGTAGCAGGTGCATTACATAAACCAAAAGGCATACGTCTATAAAAGTACCAAAAGGGCAAGTAAAAGTAGTCTTTGATTGATCTTTGGCTGACACAGGTATTTGAGAGAAACCAGAATAACCATCTAGAAAGCAAAAATGTGTATGTTTGGATAATCTTTCTAGCATTTGATCGATAAAAGGTAAGGGGTAATGATCTTTTTAGTAGCCTTATTTAATTTGCGGAAATCAATTACCATCCTATAACCTGTAATAATTCTTTGAGGAATCAATTCATCTTTATCATTAGGAACAACAGTAATACCTCCCTTCTTAGGGACACAATGGACAGGACTTACCCACTGACTATCAGCAACGGGATAAATTATACCTGCCTCAAGGAGCTTTAGTATTTCCTTTCTTACCACTTCTTTCATTAGGATTCAGCCGTCGTTGATGATCACGAACTGGTTTAGCATCTTCTTCCAAATTATTTTATGTTGACATAGAGTGGGACTAATGCCCTTAAGATCATCAAGAGTATACCCAATAGCAGCACGGTGCTTCTTCAGAGTTTTCAATAATCTCTCTTCCTCATGCTCTGAAAGGTTAGCACTAATAATAACATGATATATCTTTTTCTCATCAAGATAAGCATATTTAAGAGTATCAGGCAACGGTTTAAGCTCAAACACGGGATCACCCTTGGGTGGAGGAGGATCCCCTAGGATTTCAATAGGCAAATTGTGTTTCAGAATAGGTTCCTGTTTAAAGAATACTTCATCTATTTCCCTTCTTTCATTCATAAACATATCATTTTCATGGTCTAGCAAATATTGTTCTAAAGGATCACTAGGAGGTACGGCAATAGAAGCAAGACCAATAATTTCATCCTTACTAGGTAATTCTTCTTCACGGTGTTGTCTACTAAATTTAGAGAAATTAATTCATGAGTCATATCATCTAAACCGAATAGTAACAACATCCTTTTGCAATCTATGGTAGCATTAACAGTTGAGAGGGTCTACCAAATATAATGGGACAAAAGCTATCTTGTGGGGAACCAAGAACAAGAAAATCAGCAGGATATTTAGTTTTCCCACACAAGACTTCAACATCTCTAACAATTCCCATTGGTGAAATAGTATCTCTATTGGCAAGTTTAATTGTGACATCAATATCTTCTAACTCAAGGTGCAATATCATAATTTTTCTATAAAGGCAATAGGTATTGCACTAGCAGTAGCACCCATATCACATAAGCCATGATAAACAATGATCTCCTATTTTAACAGAAATAACAGGCATGCCTACACAGGTCTAGGTTTATCTTTAGCACAGGGTTTAGCAATTCTAGCAGTTTCATCACGAAATAAATAACATGCCCATCAATATTATCAGACAAGAGATCTTTAACAATAGCAATAATTAGGTTTCAACTTTAACTTGCTCAGGAGGTGTATAGGTTTAATATTGCTTTTACGAACCACAGTTGAAGCTTTAGCATGATCCTTTATCCTAACAGGGAAAGGTGGTTTCTCAACATAAGCAGTAGGAACAATAGGATCATTATAAGTGACAATCTTTTCTTCAACTTTAATAGGTGCAGCTACTTTTACTTCTATGGGAGGATGATATTTAAACCACTTCTCCTTAGGGAGATCAACATAAGTAGCAAAATATTCATAGAAAGAAGCTACTATCTCAGAGTCAAGTCCATATTTAGTGCTAAATTTACGGAAACATCGGTATCCATAAAAGATTTAACACAATCAAACTTAGGTGTCATACCTGACTCCTTACCTTCGTCGAGGTCCCAATCTTCAGAGTTGCGTTTAATTCTTTCCAATAAATCCCATTTGAATTCAATAGTCTTCATCATAAAAGAGCCAGCACAAGAAGTATCGAGCATGGTGCGATTGTTATCAAGAAAGCCGAGCATATAAATTTTGAATAATATTTCTCTTGAGAGCTCATGATTGGGGCATGAATATAACATTGATTTAAGCCTCCCCCAAGCTTGAGCGATGCTTTCTCCTTCGCGAGGCCAAAAATTATATATATAATTGCGATCACAATGAACAAGATGCATAGGATAAAACTTCTGATGAAATTCCAATTTCAATCGTTTGTAATTCCAAGACCATATCATCACATAGCCTATACCATGTCGATGCATCTCCCTTCAAAGATAAAGGGAAGACCTTCTTCTTAACAACATCTCCGGGTACACCTGCAAGCTTAAATAATCCACAAACTTCATCCACATATATAGATGCTCATCAGGATGTTTTGTTCCATCTCGTAAAAAGGGATTAGATAGTAGTTTTTCTATCATACCCGAAGGAATTTCAAAGCATACATTTTCATTTTCAGTAGGTTCACTAGGTTGAGGAGCAACTCTTTGCTCTACTAGTCAGGGTGAAGATACCCCGAATAAGCCCCTCAGAGGATTACTTTCCATAGTAACAAGTGACAGTAAATTTCAGCACACTATATAAAATTTTCCTTACCAAATCCCACCTACCAAAGGCGCTTAACTCCCCGGCAACGGCGCCAGAAAAGAGTCTTGATGACCCACAAGTATAGGGGATCGGGATCTATCATAGTCCTTTCGATAAGTAAGAGTGTCGAACCCAACGAGGAGCAGAAGGAAATGATAAGCGGTTTCCAGAAAGGTATTCTCTGCAGGTACTGAAACAAGTGGTAACAGATAGTTTTGTGATAGGATAATTTGTAACGAGCAACAAGTAACAAAACTAAATAAAGTGCATCAAGGTGGCCCAATCCTTTTTGTAGGAAAGGACAAGCCTGGACAAACTCTTATATAGAGAAAAGCACTCCCGAGGACACATGGGAATATTGTCAAGGTAGTTTTCGTCACGCTCATATGATTCGCGTTCGGTACTTTGATAATTGGGTATGTGGGTGGACCGGTGCTTCGGTACTATCCTTACTTGGACAAGCATCCACTTATGATTAACCTCTATTGCAAGCATCCGCAACTACAACAAAAGTATTAAGGTAAACCTAACCATAGCATGAAACATATGGATCCAAATCAGCCCCTTACGAAGCAACGGATAAACTAGGGTTTAAGCTTCTTGTCACTCTAGCAACCCATCATCTACTTATTACTTCCCAATGCCTTCCTCTAGGCCCAAATAATGGTGAAGTGTCATGTAGTCGACGTTCACATAACACCACTAGAGGAGAGACAACATACATCTCATCAAAATATCGAACGAATACCAAATTCACATGACTACTAATAGCAAGACTTCTCCCATGTCCTTAGGAACAAACGTAACTACTCACAAAGCATAAACATGTTCATAATCAGAGGGGTATTAATATGCATATAGGATCTGAACATATGATCTTCCACCAAATAAACCAACTAGCATCAACTACAAGGAGTAATTAACACTACTAGCAACCCACAGGTACCAATCCCGGACTTGGAGACAAGAATTGGATACAAGAGATAAACTAGGGTTTTGAGAGGAGATGGTGCTGATGAAGATGTTGATGGAGATTGCCCTCTCCTGATGAGAGGAGCGTTGGTGATGACGATGGCGATGATTTCCCCCTCCGGGAGGGAAGTTTCCCCAGGAGAACAGCTCTGCCAGAGCCCTAGATTGGTTCCACCAAGGTTCCGCCTCATGGCAGCGGAGTTTCGTCTGAGAAGATGGCTTCTTATTTTTTCCCATCGAAAGACTTCATATAGCAGAAGATGGCCACCGGAGAGCCACCAGGGGGCCCATGAGGTAGGGGGGCGCGCCCAGGGGGTAGAGCGCGCCCCCACCCTCGTGGGCAGGGTGTGCCCCCTTGGTGAATCTTTTCTGCTGAGTATTTTTTATATATTCTGAAAACGTCTTCCATGAAGTTTCAGGACTTTTGGAGCTGTGTAGAATATGTCTCTAATATTTGCTCCTTTTTTAGCCCAGAATCCCAGCTGCCGGCATTCTCCCTCTTTATGTAAACCTTGTAAAATAAGAGAGAATAGGCATAAGTATTGTGACGTGATGTGTAATAACAGGTGACGTGATGTGTAATAACAGCCCATAATGCAATAAATATAGATATAAAAGCATGATGCAAAATGGACGTGTCACTTATGTGTGATAGAGCGTATCATATCACGAGGTTTGGTTGCATCGGCGATGTTTGCACCAACTCTCGAGGTTAGAAAGGGCAATGCACGGTACCGAAGAGGCTAGCAATGATGAAAGGTTGAGAGTGCGTATAATCCATGGACTCAAAATTAGTCATAAAGAACTCACATACTTATTGCAAAACTCTACAAGTCATCAAACCCAAAGCACTACTCGCATGCTCCTAGGGGGATAGATTGGTAGGAAAAGACCATCACTCGTCCCCGACCGCCACTCATAAGGAAAGCAATCAAAGAACACCTCATGCTTCAAATTTGTCACACAACGGTTACCATACGTGCATGCTACGGGACTTGCAAACCTCAACACAAATATTTCTAAATTTCACAATTACTCAACTAGCATGACTCTAATATTACCATCTTTATATGTCAAAACAATTATCAAGTATCCAACTTCTCATAGTATTTAATGCACTCTATATGAAAGTTTTTATTATACCCATCTTGGATGCCTATCATATTAGGACTAATTTTATAACCAAAGAAAATTACCATGTTGTTCTAAAAGACTCTCAAAATAATATAAGTGAAGCATGAGAGATCAAAAATTTCTGTAAAGTAAAATCACCACCGTGCTCTAAAAGATATAAGTAAAGCACTGGAGCAAAATTATCTAGCTCAAAAGATATAAGTGAAGCACATAGAGTATTGTAATAAATTCCAATTCATGTGTGTCTCTCCAAAAGGTGTGTACAGCAAGGATGATTGTGGTAAACTAAAAGTCAAAGCCTCAAATCATACAAGACGCTCCAAGCAAAACACATATCATGTGGTGAATAAAAATATTTCCTCAAGTAAAGTTACTAATAGACAAAGACGAAAGAGGGGATGCCTTCTGGGGCATCCCCAAGCTTAGGGTTTTGGTTGTCCTTGAATGTTACCTTGGGGTGCCTTGGGCATCCCCAAGCTTAGGCTCTTGCCACTCCTTGTTCCAAAATCCATCAAATCTTTACCAAAAACTTGAAAACTTCACAACACAAGACTCAACAGAAAATCTCATGAGCTCCGTTAGTATAAGAAAACAAACCACCACTTTAATGTACTGTAATTAACTCATTCTTTATTTATATTGGTATTAAATCTACTGTATTCCAACTTCTCTATGGTTCATACCCCCCGATACTAGCCATAGATTCATCAAAATAAGGAAACAACACACGAAAAACAGAACAGTCGGTAGTAATCTGGAGGTTTCAAATACTTCTATAACTCCAAAAATTCTGAAAAATTAGGATGTACTAAATAATTTGTATATTGATATACTGCAGTTGGAATTGGTATTTTCTCGCTCTCTGGTAAAAAATTAAAATTATTCTCATGAGCGCATACTTTCTGTGTTTTGAGCAAGATCAAACAACAATCTCCCAAGAAGATCCTAAAGGCTTTACTTGGCACAAGAACTAACTAAAACATAAAAAACACAATCATAACAAAGGCTAGATAAATTGTTTATTACTAAACAGGAACAAAATGTAAAGAACCAAAATAAAATTGGGTTGCCTCCAAACAAGCGCTATTGTTTAACGCCCCTAGCTAGGCATTGATAATTTCAATGATGCTCGCATGAAAGACAATAATTGAAGCACAAAGAGAGCATCATGAAACAAGTGAAAAACACATCTAAGTCTAACATACTTCCTATTCTTAGGCATCTTATAGGCAAACAAATTATCATAGCAAGCAGAAACTAGCATATGCAATTAAGCGGAAAGAGACAATAGCAATCTCAACATAACGAGAGGTAATTTAGTAACATGCAAATTTTTACAATCATATTTTCCTCTATCATAATAATTACATGTGGGATCATAAGCAAATTAAACAAAATAGCTGCACATAAAATATTCTCAACACGATCAACATGCATGCAAAGTTCACACTCTTCCAAAATAGTGGGATTAACATTAACTAAAGTCATGACCTCTCCAAACCCACATTTATCAAAAGCTTCATAAGATTGAACATTCTCCAAATATGTGGGATCTAAAGTTGTCATTCTTCCAAACCCACTTTCAATATTATTGATTATTATCAATCTCATATTCATCATGGGGCCTAAATAAATTTTCAAGATCGTAAGAAGTATCACCCCAATCATGATCATTGCAACAAATAGTAGTCATAGCAAAACTAGCATTCCCAAGATTAGGGGTTTGCATATTATTAGCCCAATTTAAATCAATAGAATTTATAATAAAATCATTGCAATCATTGTCGGGTGGTTGGTGCGACATATGCCAACGGGTGGCTTATCATTGTGGGAGCCAATAAAACATCGCCGGTGCCTGGAAACGGGATAAGGCGAAGACATGCACGCTGGCGGATCTTACCCAGCTTCAGGGCTCTCCGTGGAGATAACACCCCTACTGCTGCTCTGCGGGGTCTCTGCATGGTCACTAGATCGACAAGTAGCTACAAGAGGCTCCTTAAGCTGTTCGGTGAAAGGATGAAGAAGGGCAAGGCTAGCCCGCTTCTCCTCTCAATGTGGTGTCTAAAACTACTGAAAAGGATCCTCCTACATGGGTGCCCTGGGGGGTTTATATAGGCCTACCCCCCAGGGGTACAATGGTAATCCGGCTGGGCGTGGGCCCCAGCCGTCTGTGTCTACGCTCGCTGGCTTCTCCACCGACCGATGGGTCCCACCGACTGGTGGACCCCGCCGACTGCCGGCCTTCTGGTCGACATGCCGGTCCCACCGCTCGGGGGTCTTGTCGGAGGCTGGTCACTGTTGCCTCGCCTCTGGTGACGAGGGCCTTCTCGTGGTAAGCATGGCTCTAGGGCTGCCGCCTGGCGGCTTATTGCTATAGCCTTACCTCGTCTTATCTCCTTAATGGGGCGCCTCCTTCGAGGGTGTGAACTAGCCGGCTATTGGAAGTCGTCCATACGCCAGGCCGACTGGGGGAGGCCTGGCCGCCTTTAGGCATCTCCCTGACTGAGGGGGCCCGCCACCCACGGGTCGTACTGATAGCTCGCCGTGGGTGACGTCATGGTCAACATGGCAACAGTGTCACGCCGGACGAGTGATGGCTGCCCCGTACGGCGCACTGTGGCCATGCGCGTCCCGGGATTCGGGGGTGGCAGGTTTCACTGTAGTCACGCCCCGTCTCATCGCCGTTATGTGGGTGCAGACTCTGAGGGCACGATCTTGGCCGGCTGCTGGGGGGGCCGGCTTCTTGGAGTCGGCCTTCTCGTGGACGGCTTCTTGGAGCCGGCCCTCTCGTGGTTTCCTTCACGAGGATTTCAGGGCTGGGCCGCCTTCGTGCAGCCGGCCTGAGAGGTAGCCGGCTGGGGGAAGGTGGCCCTACGTCTTGGATGCTTGAAGGCTCGATCGGCCTATAATTTTTCTGAAGAGCCAGGGGAAGCCGGCTAGGCTAGCCGTGGTCATTTACTCTGACAGTAGTCCCCGAAGCTGGTTGGGTTCCGAGGCAGAAAAAAGACGAGAAGCTCAATCAGCTTCCTATCTTGAGGAGCCGGAAACTGGGAGCCGGCTTTGATTAGGTGCGCCATCCTTTGGAGTTTTCATAGCTTGAAGGTGGGAACCAGGCGGCGCACAAGTCAGGCTGCGAGCTGACCGCTTGTTGCCTGTGCGCCATGTGGCACCCTATGGCTGGAAGGGCCTGCCAGCCCACGCGCGCGACCGGACGTCGCCGCAGTCCGGGGCCCGCCACTACCGAGCCTTGGTCCACGCACGGATCTTCTGCGGCTCGGATGGACCGCGCGCCTCCCAGCGGCGGTTACCGCACGCCATGAAGGCGCAATAATCACGGGGCGTGGGGGAGTGGGCGCAGTTAATCCCACGTCCCCCCACGCCTCGCATCCTCGGCTTCGCCGCACGAGGCTATAAGTAGGGGGGAGGAGGGGAGCGACAAACACTCCCTTCCTTCTTCTTCTTTATCTCCGTCGCCACAGCTTCCTTCTGCCGCCCGGCTCTTCCCCCAATCTTCTTTGCTCGCCGTTGCTTTGTCGTGACAGGGTCGCGCGCCTCTCCGCCGCCACACCTTTCTCATTGCCGCGCCGTCCCCATGGTGCTGTCGAGCTCCTGGGATGGCTCCAACATCCATGACGACCACATCGACTTCCTCCACCGGACGGGGTGGCTGCCAGGCGCGAACTACGTGCGGGTCCGTCTCGCGCCAGAGAGGGAGATCTCACCGGCACCGGAGGAGGACGAGCGGGTAATCTTCCGCTCGCACTGCCTACATGGCTTCGGCCTCTCAGCGAGCGGGTTCTTCTGCTCCTTCCTCGAGTTTTATCATCTCCAGCCGCATCACCTCACTCCAAACGCGGTGATGCTGCTGTCGGCCTTCGTCGCCCTGTGCGAGGGCTTTCTTGGCGTCCTCCCCACCCTCGAACTCTGGGGGGAATTCTTCCAGTGCAAGGTTTGCACTATCGTCGCGGGCGTGCCCACCCCTTGCGGTGCCTTCGTCGGCATGCGGAGGACGAGCGACAAAAATCCGTTTCCGGCCATCCCGTTGATCCAGTCGGTGAAGCTCTGGCAGAAATCGTACTTCTACATGAAGAACATTGCTCCGCAAGGCGACTTCGTCAATCTGCCGGCTTACGTAGCCGGCCCGCCAGCTGGGAGGCAGCCCTCATGGTCCTACCGGGCCAGGTCGCTGTCTCAGGGTGGGGCCGCCTCCGTTGCACAGGTCCGGGTGATGATCCAGTCGGAAGGTCTGACCGGGGTCGACCTGGTGGCCGCCTTCGTGGAGCGCCGGGTGCTCCCGCTCCAGGGCCGACCTCACATGATTTGTCAGATGAGCGGCCGCTTCGACCCGTGCCGGCTAAGCACCAAGGAGATGCCTCACGCTGAGGTGTCTTACATGGTGAACTATATTTCCAACTGCAAGCTCACCGAGGAGTGGCAGTACGGCAAGGAGCCGTACTCTCGCGCCAATCCTCCGCCTACGGTAAGTTTCTCTTCCTTTCTTCTATTCTTGTTGCCAGGTTCATGATGGCCGACTCCTAACCAGTCGGCTTGTTTTTGGCAGAATCCCATGCTTCCGCCGGCAACCGGGGCTGCGGGGGTGGAACGCCAGTTCCTCCCCGATAGCACGATGGACGACGTTGACGACCCAGACCTGGGGGCGGTCGCCATGGAAGATGACGTCACAGGGGAAGGTGGTGAGGCAGGCGCCTCTGGGCTCGGGGCCGCCTTCGAGAACTGGCCGGATGATGACGAGGCCGAAGTCATTCCACGCCGCCGACCGGCGCCCGATCATCAAGGCACGGGCCCATCTGCCGCGCCGGCTGCTCATGGTGGCGCGCAGAAACGCCGGGCCGCGTCGACCCACTTTGGCAGTCGGCCAAAGAAGCCCAAGAGTACCGCGGCGGCGACCAAGCGGGACGAATCGGCCGCGAAGTCGGCCCGCTTCCCCAAGGTGGTGACGCAGCCGCAGGCGGTTTTAGCGTAAGTGTCGTTTTTCTTACGCCTTTCTTTTTCTTCTTTGATTGATATTTTTCTAAGCCTTCTTCTTGACCTATCAAACAGGGCCCCACTTTCTCTCGGGCGGGTCCCTGCCGCCTCCATAGTTGGAGCCGTGGGAGGATCTTCAAGCTCCCGCCGTGTGGATCCTGACGCCGATCTCCTAGATGCGACGGAGCGGAACGCACGGGAGGCGCGGGAGTAGCGGGAGGCGGAGGAGCGGAGGGTGGCTCGGGAGGCGAGGGAGAAGTCGGCGGAGGCGCGAGCCGACGCGGCTGCCAAGGTCCGGGCGGAGGCCGCGACCGCGGAGAGGGAGGCGGAGGCCCTGCAGAACCAGCCTCCGCAGCTCGTCATCCCCCTTCGCACCGCGGCTCCCGACATCCCAGTGCCCCCGACGAAGGAGGCCGGCCGCGGCCAGCCGATGAGGGAGAGGGAGGTGGTGCCGTCGCTGCCGACTGGAACGGGCCAAGGAAGCCGGCCTGATGCGCCGCCCGTGCAGTCGGCTGGAGGCAAGCCAACTGTGCGGGTGGATCTTGTGGTCTCGTCGCCGTCTCGTCGGCGCACGGGGAAGGCGACTTCGGCGCCGGGGCCGCAAAAAACCGCGGGCGCTAGCTCGTCGGCCCAGTACCTGGAAGCGGCCAGCGATAGCTCGTCCGGGTGGACACCGGGCAGCGGGACGGCCGTGCTGAACGTGGCGGCGTAGGACATCCGGAACCGGCTTCAGGACCAAGCTACCGCGCTGAAGCAGTACACTCAAGAGTTTCTCACGACGCGAATGGTTATTCGGGTGAGTCCTCCTGCTCTTCGTCGATTGATCCTGATTTCTTCCGTGGGGGCGCGTCAGTGCACCCACTGGGTGTAGTCCCCGAGTTCCGAGTCGGCTGCTGAGCAGGCGGCTTGGAACTTCTTGGTAGACTTCGATTGCCGCCTTGTTCTTACTCGCATCTCTTATCTTATCTGCAGGAGTATTATAACCTCCGTGCAGCTGCTTTGAACTCCCAGGCCCAGGAGTTGAATCAGAAGGCCGCCGACCTGATCGAGAGCCGGAGTAAGTGCTTCATCTTTTATCTCAAGTGGGGCGCGTCAGCGCACCCACTGGGTGTAGTCCCCGAGATTCGGGCCGACTGCTGAGCAGTCAGGTCGAATCTTTTCCTGACGACTTCTTTCTTCATATCTGCAGGGGCCAATGCCGACTTGAGGGACCAGTTAAGCGGAGCCCAGTCCGCCCTTCGCGCCAAGGAGTCCGAGTGTGCCCTGGCTCAGGAGCGTGATCGCCTGGCCAAGAAACTGGCCGACCAGGAGGAGAGCCACAAGGCGGCCCTGAAGGCGGCGCAGGACAGCGAGGCCGCCCTCAAAGCCGAATATGAGACCGAGGCGGCGAACTGGGCCGAGGCAAGGCAGGTGCTGAGTCAAGGCTACAGCCGGGTGGAAGACTTAATCGACGGTAGTCCGCCTTCTTCTTTGCTTCTTTGCCTGCCTCCTGCCATCTGGTCCGTCTTTTGATTTTGTGCTACTGCTTTCTTCTTTGTGAAGATTACTTTCCCGGTTACTCTGTTGCCGCTACACAAGCCATCGAGGCCTACCGCGACGCACGACGGCAGGCAGGGGCCGAGATCGCACCGGATGCCGGCCGGTCACTTGAGGAGCAGCTTCTGGCGCTTCAAGCCTGCCTGCAGCCGGCACACCGCATGCTCCGCCGTCTTCAGCGCGCCGGGGCACAAGTGCTGGCTGCCCTCTGGCCCGACGAGGTGGTTCCCCGCACCCCAAGTCGGACTGCCGACTGGCTGGAGGTCGTAGTCGGCCGCTTCGAGGCTTGGAAGGCGTCAGCGGCCCGGCCTGGCGCTGGGCGGGCGCTGGAATTCGTCCGAGCCTGGTATCCTGGGCTAAACTTGGACCAGCTGAGCACCTGGCGGTAGGAGGCCAACGAGGAGCTGGAAGCTGTGCGGCCGGCTATCGTCCAGCGCGCCTCGGCGATCGCCGAGTACACCGACACCAGCGCCTTTGCCCCTGAGGTGGATGATGCTGGCGTCGCTCAGCCGGACGAGTGGTTCGGGCTGAACCCGGTAGAAGGTGAGGACTCGGCGGAGGAGATTGCTTCCAGCGATGAGGGCGAAGCGGAAGAGGGAGAGTATGGTGAAGACGTTGTGCCAGACAGCAAAGCGACCAGCCCGCCTCAGCCTGATCGTGCCTCCAGCAATGAGGCGCGCGCAAGCGCGCTGCCTGCAAGAGGTGATGATCATGCCGAGATTCGCCAGCCGGTCACTCCTCCAGCCGGCACTGCCGTCTCCGCCAACCTGCCCAACTCGACCGTCGTTCCCTTGGCCTGATCCGTCATCCTTGCTTTCTGCTTTTTAACTATAATATCTTTGGAGGAGATTGGCGTTCCATGGTCGTTCTGCTCCTTGCCGGAATCATCTCTCTTGTGTGCCTTCGGCTTCTGTGTGTCGATTAAGTAGTAGGAGTCGTTGCCTAAAGCTCTGCTAATGACAAAGGGGCCCTCCCAAGGGGCGCAGAGCTTGTGCTGGCTGGTTGTTCGTTGGATCAGCCGGTGCACAAGATCGCCCTCTTGGAAGGATCTTGGCTTGACCTTCCGGCTGTGGTAGCGGCGCAGACCCTGCTGATAGATGACGGACCGGCTGAGGGCTAACAGCCGGACTTCTTCCAGCAGGATGACGCCGTCTTCTCGTGCTTCCTTGGCCTCCGCCTCTGTGTACATGGTGACCTAAGGTGAGTCAAACTCGATGTCAGTTGGGATGACAGCCTCGGCACCATATACAAGGAAGAAAGGGGTGAAGCCGGTTGACTTGTTTGGGGTAGTGCACAAACTACAGAGGACGGCCGGCAGCTCGTCGAGCCAACAGCCGGCCGAACGCTCCAGTGGCATGACCAGTCGGGGCTTGATGCCGGAGAGGATGAGGCCGTTTGCTCGCTCGACCTGGCCGTTTGACTGGGGGTGGGCAACGGATGCTAGGTCCAGCCGGATGCCTTGTGTTGCGCAGAAGCGTGCTAGTGCTCCCTTGGCAAAATTTGTGCCACTGTCGGTGATGATGCTGTGCGGTACGCCGTACCGGGTTGTGATATCTGGGATGAACATCACGGTAGTCGGCCCATTCAGCTTCTTGATCGGCTTTGCTTCAATCCACTTGGTAAATTTTTCCACAGGGACGAGCAGATGTGTCATGCCGCCGCGTGCTGTCTTGAATGGGCCCACCATGTCCAGCCCCCAGACGGCAAAAGGCCAGGTGAGGGGGATGGTCTTGAGTGCAGAAGCCAGCATGTGTTGCTTGGAACTGAAAACTTGGCACCCTTTGCAGTGTTTGACTAGTTCCTTGGCATCATCCAAAGCAGTTGGCCAGAAGAATCCATGGCGGAAAGCTTTGGCGACGAGTGATCTTGAGGTCTCGTGGTGGCCTCATTCACCTTGGTGGATGTCCTTGAGGATTGTTATGCCCTTCTCTGGCTCGACGCAGCGCTGGAAGACTCCAGTGACACTGCGCCTAACAAGCTTTCAGTTTACTATTGTGTATGCTCCGTCTCGGCGTTGTACTTGTCTTGCCGAGATCTCGTTACTTGGCAACTCTCTTTTTACTAAGAAGTTGAGGATGGGCTGGGCCCATGATGGAGCTGTGACTTCTTCTACTGTCAAAATTGCTACTGTGACCAGGGCGGGTGGGCTGGGTGGTGAAGAGTTGGAGTCGGCCACCGCCTATTGTGTCGATGCAGTCCCCGGGCCGGTTGCAGTATCCCCTGGGCCGAGTTCCGAAGTTCCCGGGCCGGGTGCGACTATGGCAGTCCCCGGGCCACCTGTCGAAGTCCCCGAGCCGCCTGCTTGGTTCCCCAACTCGGATGCAACTGCGTCGGGGTCAGGCGGCATGAAGATGGAATCAGATGCTGGAGACGGCTTTATAGACGGCTTGAGGAGGCGGTGGAGAGAAACGCCGGCTGGTATAGCTTGCCGGGTGGAGCCTATTCATGCCAGGGCGTCTGCTTGCTTGTTGTCGGCCCGTGGTACATGAAGGAACTCGCATCCTTCAAAATATCCACTGATTTGCTGAATGAGGAAGCGGTAGCTCGCCATATTCGCGTCCTTGGTGTCCCAGTCGCCAGATGACTACTGGACCACCAAATCCGAGTCGCCATAGCATAGGATCCGGCGGATGCCGAGCTCTTTGGCTAGCCGGAGCCCGTGTATGAGCGCCTCGTACTCGGCCACATTGTTGGAGGCGGCAATATGAATTTGCAATGTGTACTTCAGCTTGTCGCCCTTGGGAGAGGTGAGGATGATGCCGGCTCCCAAGCCGGTGTCCATCTTGGACCCATTGAAGTGCATCCGCCAATGACTGGAGTCGGGGGCCGGTGGCAGGTACTGGGTTTCGGCCCAGTCGACGAGGAAGTCGGCCAGTGCTTGGGACTTAATGGCAGTGCGGGGCTGGTAGAAGATCGTGTAGGGAGCTAGCTCAATGGCCCATTTTGCCACCCGGCCGAATGCATCCCGGCTGCCTATCATCTCGGCGAGCGGGGCAGTACATACGACCATGATGGGGTGCTCTTGAAAGTAGGGCTTGAGCTTCTTGGCAGCGAAGTACACACCGTAGCACATCTTCTGGTAGTGTGGGTAGTTCTGCTTCGAGGCGGATAATACTTCGCTTAAATAATACACCGGCCTCTGTACTAGCTGAGCTCGGACTTCTTCTGGGCGCTGGACCACGATAACTATGCTGACCACCCGGCTAGTGGCGGCAATGTAATGGAGCATGTGCTCTTTTTCAGTCGGTGCCGCCAAGACAGGTGGCGTGGTCAGTATCTTCTTTAGCTCGTGGAAAGCTTGGTCTGCTTGGTCGTTCCACTCGAAGTGAGTGGACTTCTTCATGAGTCGGTAGTGGGGGAGAGCTTTCTCTCTGAGCCGGCTGATGAAGCGGTTCAGGGAATCCAAGCATCCGGTGAACTTCTGGACGTCTCGTAGCTTGGTGGGAATCTCCACTCTCTCTATGGCCTTGATCTTCATCGGGTTGCACTCGATGCCGCGTTCGGAGACCAGAAAGTCTAGAAGCTGGCCGGCTGGTACTCCGAACACGCATTTCTCGGGGTTAAGCTTGATTTGAAACCGGCACAAGTTTTCAAATGTCCCACTGAGGTCTTCCAGCAAGGTGCCGCGCTTCTCTGTCTTCACCACAATATCGTCTACATAGACGTGGGCATTTCTACCGAGCTGCTTGAGGAGGCATTTCTACCGAGCTGCTTGAGGAGGCATTTCTGCATGCAACGCTGAAAAGTGGCACCGACATTTCTCGAGCCGAATGTCATAGTCAGGTAGCAGAAAGCTCTGAATGGTGTGATGAAGGCGATCTTCAGGCAGTTAGCTGGATCCAACTTTATCTGGTGGTAGCCTGAGTAAGCATCCAAGAAGCTCAACAGCTCGCATCCATCTGTGGAGTCTATTACTTGATCAATCCTTGGCAAGGTAAAGGGATCTTTGGGGCAGGCCTTTTTGAGGCTAGTGTAGTCTATACACATGCGCCACTTGTTATTTTTCTTCAGCACGAGGACCGGTTTGGCGAGCCACTTAGGAAAAAAAAACCTCCAAAATGAAGCCAGCTGCCAGAAGCCGGGCTATCTCTTCTCCTACAATCCTTCTCTTCTCTTCCGATAGTCGGCGGAGGGGCTGTTTGACTGGTTTTTCACCTTCTCGGACGTGTAGTTTGTGCTCGGCGAATTCCTTCGGAACACCCGGCATGTCCTTGGGGGACCATGCGAAGATGTCCCGATTCTCACGGAGGAAATCGACGAGCTCGCCTTCCTATTTGCTGTCCAGGTTTGCCCTGATGGTGGCAAACCTTTCTGGGTGCTCTGGGTCCAGAGGTATCTTCTTTGTTTCTTTGGCCGGTTGGAAAGAACCTTGGGCATCATACTCCTTGGGGTCCAGGGACACGGCCGGCTGCTTGCCGGCCATGGCCACGACTCGATCCAACATCTTCTTCTCTTCAGCAATCACGAGGGACTCGGCCAGCCGGCTACTAGCTGCCGCACACTCGGAGGATTTCTTGTAGTCTCTGGCTATGGTGATGATGCCCTTGGAACTCGGTATCTTCATCTTGAGGTAGGCATAGTGGGGTACAGCCATGAACTTGGCCAGAGCAGGTCGGCCAAGCAACGCGTGGTAAGGGCTCTCCAAATCCACTACCTCAAACCACACTGCCTCTCGACGGAAATGATCCTTGTCCCCGAAGAGGACATCTATCTTGATCTTGCCGATTGGGGAGCAAGACAGGCCGGGTACGATGCCATGGAACACAGTCCGACTAGGCATGAGCTGCTTTGTCTTGATGCTCAGCTTCTCCATGGTGTCACGGTGTAGTATGTTGATGCTGCTCCCGCCATCTATCAGCACGTGGGAGAAGCGGGCAGCTCGCCTTTCTGTTGCGAGGGTGGCGTCCAAGACCAATGCGTAAGAGCCGGGAGACGCATCACCTCTGGGTGATCGGCCCGGCTCCAGCTGATAGGCCTTTCTGACCAGTGCATGAACTCGGGGTTGTTGGAGGCAACTGCGTTGACTTCTTGGTGCTATCGGCACCGGCTACGCCGATCTTCTGGTTGGCTCATAAAGACGATGTAGGCGGCATATTCGTCGGGGAACTCGTCTTGAATAGCCCCGACTGCTGGTCGAGCGGCCGGCTGCGGAGGGGCCGGAGGCGGCTGACCAACAGGTGGAGGCGGCGCTATCCGCTCGCCCTTGGAGATCCTCGTGAGCCAGTGGCATTTTCGGTACGTGTGGTTTGAGGGCTTAACGCCGCTGTGGAACTTGCAGGGGGCATCAAGTGCTTGCTTGTAGGAGAAAGCCGGCTGCCAAGCCGGCCTTCTGACTTTCTGCTTCTTGGCCATGGGCCGCCCTTCGGGTTGTTCGTCTTCGACTTTGGCCACCTGCCGACTGGTGGAAGGTGGCATGGGAGCCTTGCGCTTGTGGTCGTTCTGGTATGGGCGTCGGCTGGAGTCTCCTACCGGCGTCTTGGCACTCGGAGCGAGCACCTTCCCGGAGGCGTCTACTTGGAGCTCGGTCTTCATTGAGGAATCGGCCATGGCGTATTTATCAGCTATGACTAGCAGCTCGTCGAGGGTAGTCGGCTTGTCGCAGAGGAGTCGGTGCTTGAGGAGGGTGCCTTCTCGGCACTCGGCGGTGAAGTACTCTATAGCTTGAACCTCGTGCACCCCTTCGCAGGAATTGCGGAGCTCGGCCCAACGCCGTGTTTCTTGATGATGCCGACGTGGCTCGGCCCGTCGGGAGCCGGCGTGCCGAAGGCGGCGCGGTCGACTTCGCGCTGGTGAGCCTCGGTGAGGCATCTCATGGAAGCTAACTTCTGGCCCTCCGCAATGAGGGCGAGGCGGCGCGCCTCCAATGTCTTGGCATCGGCGTCGGCCGGGATGGGGGCAGACAAGTCGTGCAGCGCCGTCTGCAGGGCGTCGTGGGCGTTTTCGCCAGAGGCGGCACCGTGGCTGATGACCAGTACCTCGGTGATGGCGCTGCCGCTGCTGTCGGCTCGAGGAAGAGGGTCGTTGATGATTACCACGTTGGAGGGGAAGGCGTCAAGCGACGCCGTGTCAGAGTCGACAAGCATCAGGTCGGTGTAGCCAACCGACTCCCAGTCCGCGGCAAGCTCGCCGGAGACGTGGAGTTGGTCGAGGAGGCTGACGAGGTGGCTCTCGGGGCAACCTATGCCCGCGTCGGATGCGGGCTCATCGGAGATGTGAGCCTCGCCAAGAAGATCGGCGAGGCAACTCGCCGCGCAGGAGCCGGCGATGCCTTGCAGCGCGTCGGGGCAAGCGCCATTGGGCGAGCCGGGCTGGCTGCGCTCGCAGGGAAGGAAGAGGGTTCCCGTCCAGAACAGGTTTCCGGACGATGGTGCACCTGGCCCCATGGTGGGCGCCAAATGTCGGGTGGTTGGTGCGACATATGCCAACGGGTGGCTTATCATTGTGGGAGCCAATAAAACATCGCCGGTGCCTGGAAACGAGATAAGGAGGATCTTACCCAGCTTCAGGGCTCTCCGTGGAGATAACACCCCTACTGCTGCTCTGCGGGGTCTCCGCATGGTCACTAGATCGACAAGTAGCTACAAGAGGCTCCTTGAGCTGTTCGGTGAAAGGATGAAGAAGGGCAAGGCTAGCCCGCTTCTCCTCTCAATGTGGTGTCTAAAACTACTGAAAAAGGATCCTCCTGCATGGGTGCCCTGGGGGGTTTATATAGGCCTACCCCCTAGGGGTACAATGGTAATCCGGTTGGGCATGGGCCCCAACTGTCTGTGTCTACCCTCGCCGGCTTTTCCACCGACCGATGGGGCCCGCCGACTAGTGGACCCCGCCGGCTGCCGGCCTTCTGGTCGACAGGCCGGTCCCACCGCTCGGGGGTCTTGTCGGAGGCTGGTCACGGTTGCCTCGCCTCTGGTGACGAGGGCCTTGTCGTGGTAAGCATGGCTACAGTGCTGCCGCCTGGCGGCTTATTGTTGTAGCCTTACCTCGTCTTTTCTCCTTAATAGGGCGCCTCCTTCGAGGTTGTGAACTAGTCGGCTATTGGAAGTCGGCCATACGCCAGGCCGACTGGGGGAGGCATGGCCGCCTTTAGGCGTCTCCCTGACTGAGGGGGGCTGCCACCCACGGGTCGTACTGACAGCTCGCCGTGGGTGACGTCATTGTCAACACGGAAACAGTGCCGCGCCGGACGGGTGATGGCTGCCCCGTACAACGCACTATGGCCATGTGCGTCCCGGGATTCGGGGGTGGCAGGTTTCACTGTAGTCACGCCCCGTCTCATCGCCGTTATGTGGGTGCAGACTCTGAGGGCACGATAATGGCCGCCTGCTGGGGGGCCGGCTTCTTGGAGTCGGCCTTCTTGTGGCCGGCTTCTTGGATCCAGCCCTCTCGTGGTTTCCTTCACGAGGATTTCAGGGCTGGGCCGCCTTCGTGCAGCCGGCCTGAGAGGTAGCCGGCTCGGGGATGGTGGCCCTACGTCTTGGATGCTTGAAGGCTTGATCGGCCTATAATTTTTCTGAGGAGCCAGGGGAGCCGGCTTGGCTACCCGTGGTCATTTACTCCAATAATCATGCTTTTTATTCAAAGATCTATCATGAATTGCTTCTTAAAGTAATTCATCACACTCTTCAGATTCACGAATTTGAAGCAAAACCTCATAAAGATAATCTAGTGCACTCAACTCACTAGCAATAGGTTCGTTATAATTGGATCTCTTAAAGAGATTAGCAAGTGGATGAGGATCCATAAACTTTTAGCAAGCGAAGATGCAAGCAAAAAGAAGGTACATGGTAACACAAGATCCAACAGAAGAAGGGCCAAAGAAAAGGCAAAGGTGAAGTGGGGGAGAGGAACACGAGAGGCAAATGGCAAATAATGTAATGGGAGGGAGAAGAGTTTATGTTGGGTACTTCGTATGTCTTGACTTGAGCGTAGATCTCCCCGGCAACGGCGCCAGAAATCCTTCTTGCTACCTCTTGAGCATGCATTTTACCTTGAAGAGGAAAGGGCGTTGCAGCAAAGTAGCGTAAGTATTTCACTCGGTTTTTGAGAACCAAGGTATCAATCCAGTAGGAGACTATTGGAAATATGCCCTAGAGGCAATAATAAATTGGTTATTATTATATTTCCTTGTTCATGATAATCGTTTATTATCCATGCTATAATTGTATTGATAGGAAACTCAGATACATGTGTGGATACATAGACAACACCATGTCCCTAGTAAGCCTCTAGTTGACTAGCTCGTTGATCAATAGATGGTTACAGGTTTCCTGACCATGGACATTGGATGTCGTTGATAACGGGATCACATCATTAGGAGAATGATGTGATGGACAAGACCCAATCCTAAGCTAGCTAGCATCAAAGATGTGTAGTTCGTATGCTAAAGCTTTTCTAATGTCAAGTATCATTTCCTTAGACCATGAAGATTGTGCAACTCCCGGATACCGTAGGAATGCTTTGGGTGTATCAAACGTCACAACGTAACTGGGTGACTATAAAGGTGCATTACAGGTATCTCCGAAAGTGTCTGTTGGGTTGGCACGAATCGAGACTGGTGATTTGTCACTCCGTGTAAGCGGAGAGGTATCTCTGGGCCCACTCGGTAGGACATCATCATATGCGCAATGTGACCAAGGAGTTGATCACGGGATGATGTGTTATGGAACGAGTAAAGAGACTTGCCGGTAACGAGATTGAACAAGGTATGGATACCGACGATCGAATCTCGGGCAAGTAACATACCGCTAGACAAAGGGAATTGTATACGGGATTGATTAAGTCCTTGACATCGTGGTTCATCCGATGAGATCATCGTGGAACATGTGGGAGCCAACATGGGTATCCAGATCCCGCTGTTGGTTATTGACCGGAGAGTCATCTCGGTCATGTCTGCATGTCTCCCGAACCCGTAGGGTCTACACACTTAAGGTTCGGTGACGCTAGGGTTATAGAGATATTAGTATGCGGTAACCCGAATGTTGTTCGGAGTCCCGGATGAGATCCCGGACGTCACGAGGAGTTCCGGAATGGTCCGGAGGTAAAGAATTATATATAGGAAGTGCTATTTCGGCCATCGGGACAAGTTTCGGGGTCATCGGTATTGTACCGGGACCACCGGAAGGGTCCCGGGGGTCCACCGGGTGGGGCCACCTGCCCCGGGGGGCCACATGGGCTGTAGGGGGTGTGCCTTGGCCTATATGGGCCAAGGGCACCAGCCCCAAGAGGCCCATGCGCCAAGAGAGAAAAAAGGGGAGAGTCCTAAAGGGGAAGGCACCTCCGAGGTGCCTTGGGGAGGATGGACTCCTCCCCACCCTTGGCCGCACCCTTCCTTGGAGGAAGGGGCAAGGGCTGCGCCTCCCCCTCTCCCTTGGCCCTATATATAGTGGGGAAAAAGGAGGAGCAAACCAATCTAAGGCCTGGCGCCTCCCTCTCCCTCCCGTGACACATCTTCCTCCTCCCGCAGCGCTTAGCGAAGCCCTGTTGGAATCCCGCTACTTCCACCACGCCGTGTGCTGCTGGATCTCCATCAACCTCTCCCTCCTCCTTGCTGGATCAAGGCATGGGAGACGTCTCCGTTCCGTACGTGTGTTGAACGCGGAGGTGCCGTCCGTTCGGCGCTAGGATCATCGGTGATTTGAATCACGACGAGTACGACTCCATCAACCCCGTTCACTTGAACGCTTCCGCTTAGCGATCTACAAGGGTATGTAGATGCACTCTCCCCTCGTTGTTGGTCTCTCCATAGATAGATCTTGGTGACACGTAGGAAAATTTTGAATTTCTGCTACGTTCCCCAACAGTGGTATCAGAGCTAGGTCTATGCGTAGATTCTATGCACGAGTAGAACACAAAGTAGTTGTGGGCGTTGATTTGTTCAATATGCTTGCCGTTACTAGTCTTATCTTGATTCGGCGGCATCGTGGGATGAAGCGGCCCGGACCACCTTACACGTATTCTTACGTGAGACGGTTCCACCGACAAACATGCACTAGTTGCATAAGGTGGCTGGCGGGTGTCTGTCTCTCCCACTTTAGTCGGATCGGATTCGATGAAAAGGGTCCTTATGAAGGGTAAATAGCAATTGGCATATCACGTTGTGGTCTTTGCGTAGGTAAGAAGTTCTTGCTAGAAACCCATAGCTGCCACGTAAAACATGCAAACAACAATTAGAGGACATCTAACTTGTTTTTGCAGGGTATGCTGTTTGATGTGATATGGCCAAAAGGATGTGATGAATGATATATGTGATGTATGAGATTGATCATGTTCTTGTAATAGGAATCACGACTTGCATGTCGATGAGTATGACAACCGGTAGGAGCCATAGGAGTTGTCTTTATTTATGACCTGCGTGTCAACAAAAACATCATGTAATTACTTTACTTTATTGCTAACCGTTAGCTGTAGTAGTAGAAGTAATAGATGACGTGACAACTTCAAGAAGACACGATGATGGAGATCATGATGATGGAGATCATGGTGTCATGCCGGTGACAAGATGATCATGGAGCCCCAAGATGGAGATCAAAGGAGCTATATGATATTGGCCATATCATGTCACTATTATTTGATTGCATGTGATGTTTATCATATTTATACATCTTATTTGCTTAGAACGACGGTAGTAAATAAGATGATCCCTCATTAAAATTTCAAGAAGTGCTCTCCCCTAACTGTGCACCGTTGCTACAGTTCGTCGTTTCTAAGCACGCCGTGATGATCGGGTGTGATGGATCCTTACGTTCACATACAACGGGTGTAAGACAGTTTTACACATGCAAAACACTTAGGGTTAACTTGACGAGCCTAGCATGTACAGACATGGCCTCGGGACACAGAAGACCGAAAGGTCGAGCATGAGTCGTATAGAAGATACGATCAACATGAAGATGTTCACCGACGTTGACTAGTCCGTCTCACGTGATGATCGGACACGGCCTAGTTGACTCGGGTCATGTAATCACTTAGATGACTAGAGGGATGTCTATCTAAGTGGGAGTTAATAAGATGAACTTAATTATTCTGAACATAGTCAAAGGATTTTGCAAATTATGTCGTATCTCACGCTTTAGTTCTACTGTTTAGATATGTTCCTAGAGAAAAATTAGTTGAAAGTTGATAGTAGCAATTATGCGGACTAGGTCCGTAAACTGAGGATTGTCCTCAATGCTTCTTAGAAGGCTTATGTCCTTAATGCACCACTCAGTGTGCTGAACCTCGAACGTTGTCTGTGGATGTTGTGAACATCTGACATACACGTTTTGATAACTACGTGATAGTTCAGTTAAACGGTTTAGAGTTGAGGCACCAAAGACGTTTTGAAACGTCACGAAACATATGAGATGTTTTGAGGGCTGAAATTGGGATTTCAGGCTCGTGCCCACGTCAAGAGGTATAAGACCTCCGACGATTTTCTTAGCCTGCAAACTAAGGGAGAAAAGCTCAATTGTTGAGCTTGTGCTCAGATTGTCTGAGTACAACAATCATTTGAATCGAGTGGGAGTTAATCTTCCAGATAAGATAGTGATGTTTCTCCGAAGTCATTACCACCAAGCTGCTAGAGCTTCGTGATGAACTATAATATATCAGGGACATATATGATGATCCTTGAGATATTCGCGATGTTTGACACCACAAAGTAGAAATCAAGAAGGAGCATCAATTGTTGATGGTTGGTGAAACCACTAGTTTCAAGAAGGGCAAGGGCAAGAAGGGATACTTCATGAAACGGCAATTCAGCTGCTGCTCTAGTGAAGAAACCCAAGGTTGAACCCAAACCCGAGACTAAGTGCTTCTGTAATAAGGGGAACAGCCACTGGAGCAGAATTACCCTAGATACTTGGTAGATTAGAAGGCTGGCAAGGTCGATAGAAGTATATAGGATATACATTGTGTTGATGTGTACTTTACTAGTACTCCTAGTAGCACCAGGGTATTAGATACCGGTTCGGTTGCTAATTGTTAGTAATTCGAAATAAAAGCTACGGAATAAACGGAGACTAGCTAAAAGGTGAGCTGACGATATGTTTTGGAAGTGTTTCCAGGGTTGATATGATCAAGCATCGCACGCTCCCTCTACCATCGAGATTGGTGTTTGCGTTGAGCATAGACATGATTGGATTATGTCTATCGCAATACGGTTATTCATTTAAAGAGAATAATGGTTACTCTGTTTATTTGAATAATACCTTTAATGGTCTTGCACCTAAACTAAATGGTTCATTGAAATCTCGATCGTAGTGATACACATGTTCATGCCAAAAGATAGTAATGATAGTACCACACAAATGTGGCACTGCAATTTGAGTCATATTGGTATAAAACGCATGAAGAAGCTCCATGTTGATGGATCTTTGGACTCACTCATTTTGAAAAGTTTGAGGCATGCGAACCATGTATATTGGTGTATATGCATGAAGAAACTCCATGCAAATGGACCGTTTGGACTCACTTGATTTTGAATCACTTGAGACATGCAAATCATACCACATGGGCAAGATGACTGAAAGCCTCGTTTTCAGTAAAATGGAACTAGAAAGCAACTTGTTGGAAGTAATACATTTTGATGTGTGCACTCCAATGAGTGCTGAGGCATGTAGTGGATATCGTTATGTTCTTACTTCACAGATGATTTGAGTAGATGTTGAGTATATTTACTTGATGAATCACGAGTCTGAATTATTGAAAGGTTCAAGTAATTTCAGGGTGAAGTTGAAAGATCGTCGTGACAAGAGGATAAAATATCTATGATATGATCATAGAGATGAATATCTGAATTACGAGTTTGGCACAGAATTAAGACATTGTGGAAATTGTTTCACAACTAATACAGCCTGGAACACCATAGTGTGATGGTGTGTCCGAACATCATAACTGCACCCTATTGGATATGATGCATACCATGATGTCTCTTATCGAATTACCACGATAGTTTATGGGTTAGGCATTAGAGACAACCACATTCACTTTAAATAGGGCACCACGTAATTCCGATGAGATGACACCGTATGAACTATGGTTTAGAGAAACCTAAGCTGTCATTTCTTAAAAGTTTGGGGCTGCGACGCTTATGTGAAAAAGTTTCAGGCTGATAAGCTCGAACCCAAAGCGGATAAATGCATCTTCATAGGACACCCAAAACAGTTGGGTATACCTCCTGTCTCAGATCCGAAAGCAATAAAGGATTGTTTCTAGAATCGGGTCCTTTCTCGAGGAAAAGTTTCTCTCGAAAGAATTGAGTGGGAGGATGGTGGAGACTTGATGAGGTTGTTGAACCATCTCTTCAACTAGTGTGTGGCAGGGCACAGGAAGTTGTTCCTGTGGCACCTGCACCAATTGAAGTGGAAGCTTATGATAGTGATCATGAAACTTCAGATCAAGTCACTACCAAACCTCGTAGGATGACTAGGATGAGTACTACTTCAGAGTGGTACGTGATCCTGTCTTGGAAGTCATGTTGCTAGACAACAATGAACCTACGAGCTATGGAGAAGCGATGGTGGGCCCGGATTCCGATAAATGGCTCGAGGCCATAAATCCGAGAGAGGATCCATGTATGAAAACAAAGTGTAGACTTTGGCAGAACGGCTCGATGGTCGTAAGGCTTGAGTACAGATGGATTTTAAAAGGAAGACGGACAATGATGGTAAATGTCACCATTAAGAAAGCTCGACTTGTCGTTAAGATGTTTTCCGACAAGTTCAAGGAGTTGACTACGATGAGACTTTCTCACTCGTAGCGATGCTAAGAGTCTGTTGGAATTATATTAGCGATTACTGCATTATTTATGAAATCTTGCAGATAGGATGTCAAAACATTGTTTCCTTTTTCTTGAGGAAAGGTTGTATGTGATACAACCGGAAGGTTTTGTCAATCCTGAAAGATGCTAATAAGTATGCAAAGCTCCAGCAATCCTTCTAAGGACTGGAGTAAGCATCTCGGAGTTGGAATGTATGCTTTGATGAGATGATCAAAGATTTTGGTGTATACAAAGTTTATGAGAAACTTGTATTTCCAAAGAAGTGAGTGGGAGCACTATAGAATTTCTGATGAGTATATGTTGTTGACATATTGTTGATCAGAAATGATGTAGAATTTCTGGAAAGCATATAGGGTTATTTGGAAAGTGTTTTTCAATGGAAAGCCTGGATTAAGCTACTTGCATTGAGCATCAAGATCTATAAGGATAGATCAAAACGCTTAATGGTACTTTCAAATGAGCACATACCTTGACATGATCTTGAAGGTGTTCAAGATGGATCAGTCAAAGAAGGAGTTCTTGCCTGAGTTGTAAGGTATGAAGTTAAGACTTAAAGCTCGACCACGGCAGAATAGAGAGAAAGGACGAAGGTCGTCCCCTATGCTTAAGACATAGGCTCTACAGTATGCTATGCTGTGTACCGCACCTGAAGTGTGCCTTGCCATGAGTCAGTCAAGGGGTACAAGAGTGATCTAAGAATGGATCACAGGACAGCGGTCAAAGTTATCCTTAGTAACTAGTGGACTAAGGAATTTTCTCGATTATGGAGGTGGTAAAAGAGTTCGTCGTAAAGGGTTACGTCGATGCAAGCTTAACACCTATCCGGATAGCTCTGAGTAGAGATACCGGATACGTATAATGGAGCAACAATTTAGAATAGCTCCAAGTAGAACAGTTATTTGGAATAGCTCCAAATAGAACGTGGTTAGCTACATCTAGGAATGTTTGCACGGCCCGTTGACTAAAACCTCTCTCACAAGCAACATGATCAAACCCAAACTCATTGAGTGTTAATCACATAGTGATGTGAACTAGATTATTGACTCTAGTAAACTCTTTGGATGTTGGTCACATGGCGATGTGACCTGTGAGTGTTAATCACATGGCGATGTGAACTAGATTATTGACTCTAGTGCAAGTGGGAGACTGTTGGAAATATGCCCTAGAGGCAATAATAAATGTTTATTATTATATTTCCTTGTTCATGATAATCGTTTATTATCCATGCTATAATTGTATTGATAGGAAACTCAGATACATGTGTGGATACATAGACAACACCATGTCCCTAGTAAGCCTCTAGTTGACTAGCTCGTTGATCAATAGATGGTTACGGTTTCCTGACCATGGACATTGGATGTCGTTGATAACGGGATCACATCATTAGGAGAATGATGTGATGGACAAGACCCAATCCTAAGCATAGCACTAGATCGTGTAGTTCGTATGCTAAAGCTTTTCTAATGTCAAGTATCATTTCCTTAGACCATGAGATTGTGCAACTCCCGGATACCGTAGGAATGCTTTGGGTGTATCAAACGTCACAACGTAACTGGGTGACTATAAAGGTGCATTACAGGTATCTCCGAAAGTGTCTGTTGGGTTGGCACGAATCGAGACTGGGATTTGTCACTCCGTGTAAGCGGAGAGGTATCTCTGGGCCCACTCGGTAGGACATCATCATATGCGCAATGTGACCAAGGAGTTGATCACGGGATGATGTGTTACGGAACGAGTAAAGAGACTTGCCGGTAACGAGATTGAACTAGGTATTGGATACCGACGATCGAATCTCGGGCAAGTAACATACCGATAGACAAAGGGAATTGTATACGGGATTGATTAAGTCCTTGACATCGTGGTTCATCCGATGAGATCATCGTGGAACATGTGGGAGCCAACATGGGTATCCAGATCCCGCTGTTGGTTATTGACCGGAGAGTCATCTCGGTCATGTCTGCATGTCTCCCGAACCCGTAGGGTCTACACACTTAAGGTTCGGTGACGCTAGGGTTATAGAGATATTAGTATGGTACCGAAAGTTGTTCGGAGTCCCGGATGAGATCCCGGACGTCACGAGGAGTTCCGGAATGGTCCGGAGGTAAAGATTTATATATAGGAAGTCCTGTTTTGGCCATCGGGACAAGTTTCGGGGTCATCGGTATTGTACCGGGACCACCAGAAGGGTCCCGGGGGTCCACCGGGTGGGGCCACCTGCACCGGGGGGCCACATGGGCTGTAGGGGGTGTGCCTTGGCCTATATGGGCCGAAGGCACCAGCCCCAAGAGGCCCATGCGCCAAGAGGCCCATGCGCCAAGAGAGAAAAAAAGGGGAGAGTCCTAAAGGGGGAAGGCACCTCCGAGGTGCCTTGGGGAGGATGGACTCCTCCCCACCCCTTGGCCGCACCCTTCCTTGGAGGAAGGGGAAAGGGCTGCGCCTCCCCCTCTCCCTTGGCCCTATATATAGTGGGGAAAAAGGAGGAGCAAACCAATCTAAGGCCTGGCGCCTCCCTCTCCCTCCCGTGACACATCTTCCTCCTCCCGCAGCGCTTCGCGAAGCCCTGTTGGAATCCCGCTACTTCCACCACGCTGTCGTGCTGCTGGATCTCCATCAACCTCTCCCTCCTCCTTGCTGGATCAAGGCATGGGAGATGTCTCCGTTCCGTACGTGTGTTGAACGTGGAGGTGCCGTCCGTTCGGCGCTAGGATCATCGGTGATTTGAATCACGACGAGTACGACTCCATCAATCCCGTTCACTTGAACGCTTCCGCTTAGCGATCTACAAGGGTATGTAGATGCACTCTCCTTCCCCTCGTTGCTGGTTTCTCCATAGATAGATCTTGGTGACACGTAGGAAAATTTTGAATTTCTGCTACGTTCCCCAACAGAGACTACACGCAAATCTCCTAGTACCTGCGCAAACAATCAAGAACCTTGCAACCAACGTGATGAAGGGGTTGTCAATCCCTTCACGGCCACTTGCAAGAGTGAGATCTGATAGAGATAATAAGATAAATATTTTTGGTATTTTTGTTGTTTAGATTGGAAAGTAAAGATTGCAAAATAAACAGCGGCAAGTTGACGGGAAACTAATATGATGTAAAATAGACTCGGGGGCCATAGGTTTCACTAGTGGCTTCTCTCATGATAGCATATACAAATTATTGCCGAGAAATTGATAGAAAAGCACATAGCTATGAGAATATCTAGGCATGATCATGAACATACGCATCACGTCCGTGTCAAGTAGACCGAAACGATTCTGCATCTACTACTATTACTCCACACACTGACAGCCATCCAGCATGCGTCTAGAGTATTAAGTTCATAAGAACAGAGTAACGCATTAGGCAAGATGACATGACGTAGAGGGATAAACTCAAGCAATATGATATAAACCCCATCTTTTTATCCTCGATGCAACAATACAATACATGTCTTGCTGCCCCTGCTGTCACTGGGAAAGGACACCACTAGATTGAACCCAAAGCTAAGCACTTCTCCCATTGCAAGAAAGATCAATCTAGTAGGCCAAACTAAACCGATAATTTGAAGAGACTTGCAAAGATATCAAATCATGCATATAATAATTCAGAGAAGAAGCAAATATTGTTCATAGATAATCTTGATCATCAACCCACACTTCATTGGATCTCGCCAACACACTGCAAAAGTATTACATCGAATAGATCTCCAAGAACATCGAGGAGAACTTTGTATTGAGAACCAAAGAGAGAGAATGAGCCATCTAGCTAATAACTATGGACCCGAAGGTCTGTGGTAAACTACTCACACATCATCGGAAAGGCTATGGTGTTATGTAGAAGCCCTCCGTGATCAAATCCCCCTCCGACATATCGCTGGAAAAGGCCCCAAGATGGGATCTCACGGGTACAGAAGGTTGCGGCGGTGGAAAAGTAGTTTCGTGGCTCCCCCTGATGTTTTTAGGGTATAAGAGTATATATAGGCAAAAGAAGTAGGTCGGTGGAGCTACGAGGGGCCCATGAGGGTGGGGGGCACGCCTACCCCCTGGGCGCGCCCTCCTACCTCGTGGTCGCCTCGTTGCGTCTCTGACTTTGACTTCAAGTCTCCTGGATGACGTTTGTTCCAAGAAAGATCATCGCGAAGGTTTCATTCTGTTTGGATTTCGTTTGATATCCCTTTTCCGTGAAACACTGAAATAGGCAAAAAAACAGTAATTTGCACTGGGATTTTGGTTAATAGGTTAGTCCCAAAAATAATATAAAACTGCATATTAATGTCCATTAAAAATCCAAAACAGATGATATAATAGCATGGAACAATTGAAAATTATAGATACATTGGACACTTATTAGATACGACGACAAACATCACATTCAGCAACCTAACGAGCAATGTCTTGCTTCATATTAGACCACCATAATCTCTGATGAATGTCTTGGTACATCTTGGTACTACTGGGATGAATAGACAATGGAGTGTCATGAGTTTCTTTCATAACTTCCTAAATCATATCCAGGTTGTCTTTTGAAGGAACCACTAGGCGACCTTTAAAGAACAAGGTGTCATCATCTTCAGGTGTGAAGAATGAGGGCCTTCCTTATGCGAGGTAGCGCTTAATCGAGTCATATTTCTGTAGCCTTTTGATGCTCTCCATGAGATCTAGTTCGACAACCAGGGTATTGAGGGAACCCTGAGGAACAACACGGACGTTCATCTTGCAGAACTCTGGAGGACGGGGAGCGAGTACACCAGGTGGAACAATATGGAGGTTTAGCTTTCTGAGTTCTTCAACAAGCGAGGGATGAACTTTGTGAACCTCAAGATGGTTGCAATATGACTTGCGTCTCAAAGCATCATCCATTACATTAGTCTTTCCTGGGGTATAGGAAATACCCACGTCAAAATTTGCTACAGTCTCCATCTATCTCTGCTGACAATGGTTCAAATCTGGTTGAGTAAATAGATACTTCAGACTTTGATGGTCGGTGAAGATCTCGCAATGATTACCAAGGAGGTAATGGCGCCACTATTTCAGTGCATGAATGACAGCAGCAAGCTAGAGGTCATGAATTGGATAGTTCTCTTCGTGTGGGCATAACAGACGACAGGCATAGTCAATCACTCTGCGTTCTTGCATTAGGACACAGCCTAATCCTTGTCGTGAAGCATCGCACTAAATGATGAAAGCCATCTTCGTATATGGCAGAGCAAGCACTGGGGCAGAAGTCAGCTTATCTTTGAGTGCTTGGAAACTTTCCTAACACTTTTCTGTCCACTCAAACTTGACACTTTTGTGAAGCAGACCAGTCAGGGGCTTTGTGATCTTGGAGAAGTTCTCGACAAATCGATGGCCGTAGCTGGCGAGTCCGAGAAAACTTCTGACTTGTTTGACATTCTTCGGAGGAGTCCAATTGAGAATAGCCTGAACTTGCTCGGGGTTGACGACAATACAATCCTTGGAGATGACATACCCAAGATAGGTCACTTCGGGTAGCCAGAATTCACACTTAGAATACTTGGCATATAGTTGATGTTCTCGAAGCTTTTCCAAAACAAGTCAAAGGTGTTTAGCATGTTCTTCTTTATTCTTCGAATATACGAAGATATCATCCAGATAAACCACGACGAACTTGTTGAGGTATTCCATGAATATACAGTTCATAATGCGAGAGAATGTCGCAGGAGCATTGGTCAAACCGAAGCACATGACGGTGTACTCGTATGAACCATAGCGAGTAACGAATGTAGTCTTGAGGATATCCTCTTCATGAACCCGGGTCTGGTGGTAATTGAGGGGGTCCTAGATTATGGGGTCCTTGGGTGTTTGGGATACGTGATGTGGGCCGGACAGATGGGCCGTGAAGATACAAGATAGAAGGCCTTCCCTCGTGTCCGGATGGGACTCTCCTTGGCGTGGACGGCAAGCTTAGCGTGCAGATATGAATATTCCTTTCTCTGTAAACCGACTCTGTACAACCCTATCCCCCTCCGGTGTCTATATAAACCGAAGGGTTTAGTCCGTAGAGAAAATCATAATCATACAAGCTAGACAACTAGGGTTTAGCCATTACGATCTCGTGGTAGATCAACTCTTGTAACCCTTATACTCATTAAAGTCAATCAAGTAGGACGTAGGGTATTACCTCCATTAAAAGGGCCTAAACCTAGGTAAACATCATGTCCCTTGTCTCCTATTACCATTGATCCTTAGATGCACAGTTCGGGACCCCCTACCCACGATCTGCCGGTTTTGACACCGACATTGGTGCTTTCATTGAGAGTTCCACTATGCCGTCGTCGAAAGGCTCGATGGCTCCATCAAATATCTACAACAATGCTGCCGTGAAGGAGATTTTTCTCGTTGGCTACATCTTTGTATTCGGCAGTCAGTTGGCCACCTGGAGCAGATCGACAGCTATGCCCCTGGTCACCAGATCAGTTTTGGAAATCTGAACTATGTCGTTGATATCCGAAGACTTGATCTTCCAAGGGTTCGCGGCCTCAACCACCGCTCCGGCCTTAGATCCGGAGCGCGTCATTAGGTCCAAAGACGGGAGTCTAGATCCCGCTAGACTCTCTGTGGCCTTAGAGCTCAGCACCAAAAGAATAGCGTCTCCGGCAATCATTGAAAGGCCGGACTCTTCTCCGGTACTACTTCTGAACCCTTTGGCCCGCGTCATGCGAGCTCGGCCCAGAAACTTCCGACCATGTCCAAACCCTGATCTTAAATGAGGCTTTGGACCTAATGCGATCCCTCGTCATCAAAGAGGAACCGCTTCTGAACCACGCCCAGCCCGGACCAGGGGCTGGAAATAGGGAATTTTACTTCCCACCCACCACCCACTTCATAGCCACTATCGAGGACCTAACGGACATGCGATGATTTCGGAGAGGAGCAGGCCCAAAACCCTCCGGTCATCGGACATTGGACGGCCACCTCCTCGTATGACGTATATATGGTGGATACACCTAAAAACGGCGATGGCGATGATGAGAAAAACCCAGTCAAGGATGAACCTCCTGAGATACCACGGAAACGTCGACGCCGGAGGCGCCACTCTAAATCGCGTCGCGTTAAGAATATTAATACCGGCACCGAAGAAAATGATACTTCGGAGAATGCCGAAGACCAAGAAAACCCTATCGAACAGGATGATCGGGAGGACGGGTAAGTTGACCTTGACGAACAAACAGGGGACAACGACTCGGACGACAGCAACTATCTGCCACTCTCCGAGGACAACGTAAGCCTCGGCGATGAAGATTTTATCGTGCCAGAGGAACCCCTCGAACAAGAGCACTTCAAGCGTCGGCTAATAGCCACGGCTAGAAGCCTAAAAAGAAACATCAAAAGCTTTAAGCCGACCAAGATCTGCTCAATGACAGATGGACTAACGTCCTGGTAGCCGAAGAATACGACCTTGAACGCCGAGCAAAGAGTTACCCAAAGCATAAGCTGCTACCCCAACTCGACGATGAGGCGTTGGAACCCATACCACCCATGCGTAATGCGGCTGACGGACCCGATAGACCACCACATGGCCAGGACAGAGCGACAACTCAAGTGGAACACCAGCCCGCACCACCTCGCCATAAAAGTAGAGATACAATAGCTCAGGGATACAGATACGACCTATGACAGGACCTGGAAAATAGGGCAGGTGAGACCACGTCAATCTACGGATTGCAGGGGCGTGCTCCGGCGCGAGAGGCGGGCTATCAAGCCTGGTGCGATCAACACAACCAACCCCGGGATGAAAACCGCATACGGACTCCATCTGAACTGCGTCGTGACATGACCCGATATAGAGGCGCCACACACCCCCTATGCTTCACCGATGAGGTAATGGAACACGAGTTCCTTGAAGGGTTTAAACCCATGAACATCGAATCATATGACGACACAACAGATCTAGCAGTATGGATTGAAAATTTTCTTCTCCACATTCACATGGCTCGCGGTGATGATCTACACGCCATCAAATACCTTCCCCTAAAAATTAAGGGGCCGGCTAGGCACTACTTAAACAGCCTCCCAGAAAACTCTATTGGAAGCTAGGAAGACTTGGAAGATGCTTTTAGAGACAACTTCCAAGGCACTTATGTCCGGCCACCGGATGCTGATGACCTCAGTCATATAGTCCAGCAGCCCGGAGAGTCGGCCAGGAAATTCTGGACCAGGTTCCTAATTAAAAAGATTCAGATTGTCGATTGTCCGTACACCGAAGCCCTAGCGGCCTTCAAACACAGCATCCACAACGGATGGCTCGCCCAACACCTCGGCGAAGAAAAGACGAAGTCCATGGCAGCCCTTACATCACTAATGACCCGCTTCTACGAGGGCGAGGATAGCTGGCTAGCCCGTAGCGGTAACAGTACCAGCGACCCCGGCACTTCCGACTCCTGAAACGGCAACAGAAGGCCCCGACGCAACAAACATAAGCGTCGGAGAAACAATGATGATGCAGAGAATACGATAGTCAATGTCGGATTCAGTGGCTCCAAATCCGGTTAACAGAAGAAGACATTCAAATGAAACAAAGACGGTTCATCAAGCCTGGACCAAATACTTCATCGACCCTACCAGATCCACGACACTCCTGATAAGCCTGCCAACCATACCAACACTAGCTGTTGGGTATTCAAACAGGCCGGCAAGTTAAATGTCAAACATAAGGAGAAAGGGTCGCCCAGTGAGGATGACGACGAGGAACCTCACGTACATAAAACATGGGGTCAGAAGAAATTTCCCTCCGAAGTCAAAACGGTGAACGTGATATACGTCACCCATCTCCCTAAGAGGGAGCGCAAGCGCGCGCTAAGGGACGTCTATGCGATAGAGCCAGTTGCCCCAAAATTCAACCCATGGTCGACCTATCCGATCACCTTCGATCGTAGGGACCATCCGACCAGTATCCGTCACGGAGGTTCGGTCGCATTAGTCCTCGATCCAATCATAGAGGGATTTAACCATACGCGAGTCCTCATGGACGGCGGCAGCAGCCTTAACCTTCTCCATCAAGACACAGTCCGCAAGATGGGTATTGATCCGTGAAGAATCAAGGAGTGATACCCAGTGTAGAGGCCCGCTGCACGGGCTCAATCACATTGGAAGTGGTCTTCGGCTCGCTGGACAACTTCTGCAGAAAAGAATTGATCTTTGATATTGTCCTCTTCCATAGTGGCTGCCACGCACTGCTCGGACGAAACGTGTTCGCTCGTTTCAATGCAGTCCCACACTACGCCTATCTCAAACTCAAGATGCCCGGACCACGCGGTGTTATAACAGTGAATGGAAACATGGAACGCTCCCTCCGCACTGAGGAGCACACCGTGGCCCTGGCAGCAGAAGTACAGGGTGGCCTCATTAAGCCAACTATTACATCGGCGGTCAAGTCCTCGGACACTGTCAAACGAGTCCAGACTACCCCATTGTACGACAGTCCAGCTCATCAGGAGCTCGATTAGCAATGCGGCCTCCACCTCATCCCCTACCGAATTATGGCATATGTACCATGCATACATAATTACGCACTAAAAATACCATGGGAAAGGACGGAGGCAGAATAAGGACAATGTCTGCAATACGGCTAGACCCTATGAGGACACTTACATTTCCTTTTTTCTTTTCTTTTTATTTTTCCAGGTTCCTCGCAACCCACACCACCCTTTCGATGGTACCAAGGCCTCTTTCCGTGGCCTATTATAAAAACATAGGTTGATGATCCTCTCGAAGGACAATACACCAAGGAGAAAAGCAGCATAGACGCATGACAAAGTACCTAAAAGATACTTAAAGTTCACCTCGTCCACTTTCAGGATGCATGCATGGTTTCCCCTAGTGTTCGGCATGTAAAATAGCCTTGTTGCTTGATACGTCCATTTTTCATCATGCTTTTATATCGATATTTATCGCATTATGGGCTATTATTACACATTATGTCATAATACTTTTGCCTATTCTCTCTTATTTTACAAGGTTTACATGAAGAGGGAGAATGCCGGCAGCTGGAATTCAGGGCTGGAAAAGGAGCAAATATTAGAGACCTATTCTGCACAACTCCAAAATTCTTGAAACTTCACAGGAGCAGGTTTCAAAATATATAAAGAAATATTGGGCGAAAGAAGTACCAGAGGGGGCCACCCACCATCCACGAGGGTGGGGGTGCACCCTACCCCCCTGGGCACCCCCCTACGTCGTGGGGCCCCAGGCAGCCCTTTGATGCCCATCTTAGGCTATATGGAGTCTTTCGTCCAAGAAAAAAATCATAAGCAAGCTCATGGGATGAAACTCCGCCACCACAAGGCGGAACCTTGGCGGAACCAATCTAGGGCTCCGGCGGAGTAGTTCTGTCGGGGAAACCTCCCTCCGGGAGGGGGAAATCATCACCATCGTCATCACCATAGATCCTCTCATCGGGAGGGGGTCAATCTCCATCAACATCTTCACCAGCACCATCTCATCTCAAACCCTAGTTCATCTCTTGTACCCAATCTTTGTCCCAAAGCCTCAGATTGGTACCTGTGAGTTGCTAGTAGTGTTGATTACTCCTTGTAGTTGATGCTAGTTGGTTTATTCGGTGGAACATCATATGTTCAGATCCTTTATGCATATTAATACCCCTCTGATTATGAACATGAATATGATTTGTGAGTAGTTACGTTTGTTCCTGAGGACATGGGAGAAGTCTTGCTATAAGTAGTCATGTGAATTTGGTATTCGTTCGATATTTTAATGAGATGTATGTTGTCTTTCCTCTAGTGGTGTCATCTGAACGTCGACTACATGACACTTTGCCATTGTTTGGGCCTAGAGGAAGGCATTGGGAAGTAATAAGTAGCTGATGGGTTGCTAGAGTGACAGAAGCTTAAACCCTAGTTCATGTGTTGCTTCATAAGGGGCTGATTTGGATCCATATGTTTCATGCTATTGTTAGGTTTACCTTAATACTTCTGTTGTAGTTGCGGATGCTTGCAATAGGTGTTAATCATAAGTGGGATGCTTGTCCAAGGAAGGACAGTACCCAAGCACCGGTCCACCCGCATATCAAATTATCAAAGTACCGAACGCGAATCATATGGGCGTGATGAAAACTAGCTTGACGATAATTCCCATGTGTCCTCGGGAGCGCTTTCCTTTATATTAGAGTTTGTCTAGGATTGTCCTTTGCTACAAAAAGGATTGGGCCATCTTTCTGCACCTTATTTACTTTTCTTACTTGTTACCCGTTACAAATTGCCTTATCACAAAACTATCTGTTACCGATAATTTTAGTGCTTGCAGAGAATACCTGACTGAAAACTGCTTATCATTTCCTTCTGCTCCTCGTTGGGTTCAACACTCTTACTTATCGAAAGGACTATGATAGATCCCCTATACTTGTGGGTCATCAAGACTCTTTTCTGGCGCCGTTGCCGGGGAGTGAAGTGCCTTTGGTAGGTGGAATTTGGTAAGGGAAAATTTATATAGTGTGCTGAAATTTACTATCACTTGTTACTATGGAACATAATCCTCTGAGGGGCTTGTTCGGGGTATCTTCACCCCAACCAGTAGAGGAAAGAGTTGCTCCTCAACCTACTGAACCTACTGAAAATGTTTACATTGAAATTCCTTCGGGTATGATAGAGAAACTGCTAGCTAATCGTTTCACGGGTGATGGAACATTACATCCTGATTTGCACCTAATCTATGTGGATGAAGTTTGTGGATTATTTGAGCTTGCAGGTATGCCCGAGGATGTTATCAAGAAGAAGGTCCTCCCTTTATCTTTGAAGGGAAAGGCATTGACATGGTTTAGGCTATGTGATGATATCCTATGCATCTTGGAATTTCATCAAAAGTTTTATCCTATGCATCTTGTTCATTGTGATCGTAATTACATATATAATTTTTGGCCTCGTGAAGGAGAAAGCATCGCTCAAGCTTGGGGGAGGCTTAAGTCAATGTTATATTCATGCCCCAATCATGAGCTTTCATGAGAAATTATTATTCAAATTTTTTATGTTCGGCTTTCTCTCAATGATCGCTCCATGCTCGATACTTCTTGTACTGGTTCTTTTATGATTAAGACTATTGAATTCAAATGGGATTTACTGGAAAGAATTAAACGCAACTCTGAAAATTGGGATCTCAACGAAGGTAAGGAGTCAGGTATAACACCTAAGTGTGATTGTGTTAAATCTTTTATGGATACCAATGCTTTCCGTGAATTTAGCACTGAATATGGACTTGACTCTGAAATAGTAGCTTCTTTCTATGAATCCTTTGCGACTCATGTTGATCTCCCTAAGGAGAAGTGGTTTAAGTATAATCCCCCCATTGAAGTAAAAGTAGTTGCACCTATTAAAGTTGAAGAAAAGACTATCACTTATAATGATGTTGTTGTTCCTACTACTTATATTGAGAAACCACCTTTCCCTGTTAGAATAAAGGATCATGCTAAAGCTTTAATTGTGGTTCGTAAGAGTAATACTAGAACACCTACTCCCTCTGAGAAAATTAAAGTTGATCCTAGTATTGCCATGGTTAAAGATCTCTTGGCTGATAATATTGATGGGCATGTTATTTACTTCTGTGATGGAGCTGCTAGAATTGCTAGACCCAATACTAAAAATAAACATAGACCTGTTGTAGGAATGCCTGTTATTTCTGTTAAAATAGGAGATCATTGCTATCATGGCTTATGTGATATGGGAGCTAGTGCAAGTGCAATACTTCATTCCTTATATAAATAAATTATGCATGATATTGCACCAACTGAGATAGAGGAAATTATTGTTACAATTAAGCTGGCCAATAGAGACACTATTTCACCAGTTGGGATTGTTAGAGATGTTGAAGTCTTGTGTGGGAAAGTTAAATATCCTACTTATTTTCTTATTCTTGGTTCCCCACAAGATGACTTTTGTCACATTATATTTGGTAGACCCTTCTTGAATACAGGTAATGCTAAGATAGACTGCAATAAGGATATTGTTTCTGTTGGTTTAGGGGATATGTCTCATGAGTTTAATTTTGCTAAATTTCGTAGACAACCCCATGATAAAGAATTTCCTAGTAAAGATGAAATTATTGTTCTTGCTTCTATTGCTGTGGCACCTAGTGATCCTTTAGAAAAATATTTGCTAGACCATGAAAATGATATGTTTATGAATGCAAGAAGGGAAATAGATGACGTATTATTTAAACAGGGACCCATTTTGAAACTGAACTTGCCTGTTGTAATCCTAGGGGATACTCCTCCACCCAAGGGTGATCCCGTGTTTGAGCTTAAACATTTACCTGATACTCTCAAATATGCTTATCTTGGTGAGAAAGAGATATATCCTGTTATTATTAGTGCTAACCTTTTAGAGCATGAAGAAAAGAAATTATTGAAAACTCTGAAGAAGCACTGTGCTGCTATTGGATATACTCTTGATGACCTTAAGGGCATTAGTCCCACTCTATGCCAGCACAAAATAAAATTGGAGAAAGATATGAAACCGGTTGTTGATCACCAACGATGGTTAAATCCTAAGATGAAAGAAGTGGTAAGAAAAGAAATACTAAAGCTTCTCGAGGCAGGTATAACTTATCCCATTGCTGATAGTCAGTGGGTAAGTCCTGTCCATTGTATCCCTAAGAAGGGAGGTATTACTGTTGTTCCTAATGATAAAGACGATTTGATCCCACAAAGAATTGTTACATGTTATAGAATGGTAATTGATTTCCGCAAATTAAATAAAGCTACTAAAAAGTATCATTACCCTTTACCTTTTATTGATCAAATGCTAGAAATATTATCCAAACATACACATTTTTCCTTTCTAGATGGTTATTCTGGTTTCTCTCAAATACCTGTGTCAAAAGAGGATCAACAAAAGACAACTTTTACTTGCCCTTTTGGTACCTTTGCTTATAGACGTATGCCTTTTGGTTTATGCAATGCACCTGCTACCTTTGAAAGATGTATGACTGCTATTTTCTCTGACTTTTGTGAAAAGATTGTTGAGGTATTCATGCATGATTTTTCCGTATATGGAACTTCTTTTGATGATTGCTTAAGCAACCTTGATCGAGTTTTGCAGAGATGTGAAGAAACTAATCTTGTCTTGAATTGGGATAAGTGCCACTTTATTGTTAATGAAGGTATTGTATTGGGGCATAAAATTTCCGAAAGAGGTATTGAAGTGGATAAAGCTAAGGTTGATGCTATTGAAAAGATGTCGTGTCCTAAGGACATTAAAGGTATAAGAAGTTTCCTTGGTCATGCCGATTTTTATAGGAGGTTCATTAAGGACTTCCCAAAAATCTCCAAGCCTCCGACTATTCTCTTACAAAAAGATGTTCCTTTTGTCTTTGATGATGATTATGTAGAAGCATTTGAAATACTTAAGAAATCTTTGATTTCTGCACCTATTATTCAGCCTCCTGATTGGAATTTACCATTTGAAATTCTGTGTGATGCTAGTGGTTATGCTGTAGGGGTTGTTCTAGGATAAAGAGTTGATAAGAAATTATATGTTATCCAATATGCTAGTAAAACTCTAGATAGTGCTCAAAGAAATTATGATACTACTGAAGAAGAGTTTTTAGCAGTTGTATTTGCCTGTGATAAGTTCAGACCTTGTATAGTAGATTCTGAAGTAACTGTTCACACTGATCATGCTGCTATTAAATATCTTATGGAAAAGAAAGATGCCAAACCTAGACTTATTAGATGGGTTCTCTTGCTACAAGAATTTGATTTGCATATTATTGATAGAAAGGGAGCTGAGAACCCCGTTGCAGACAACTTGTCTAGGTTAGAGAATGTTCTTGATGACCCACTACCTATAGATGATAGCTTTCCTAATGAACAATTAGCTATCATAAATGCCTCTTGTACTGCTCCATGGTATGCTGATTATAATAATTATATTGTTGCTAAATTTCTACCACCTAGTTTGACATACCAGCAAAAGAAAAAGTTCTTCTATGATTCAAGACGTTAGTTTTGGGATGACCCACACCTTTATAAAGAAGGAGTAGATGGTGTTATTATACATTGTGTACCTGAGCATGAACAGGAACAGGAACAGATCCTACGCAAGTGTCACTCTGAGGCTTATGGAGGACACCATGCTGGAGATAGAACTGCACACAAGGTTTTCCAATCCGGTTTTTATTGGCCTACTCTCTTCAAAGATGCCCGTAAGTCTGTCTTGTCTTGTGATGAATGCCATAGAATTGGTAATATTAGTAGACGTCAAGAAATGCATATGAATTATTCACTTGTTATTGAACCATTTGATTTCTTGGGCTTTGATTATATGGGACCGTTTCCTTAATGGGTATACACATATTTTAGTTGCTGTTGATTACGTTACTAAGTGGGTAGAAACTATTCCAACTTGTAGTGCTGATCATAACACCTCTATTAAGATGCTTAAAGAAGTTATTTTTCCGAGGTTTGGTGTCCCTAGATATTTAATGACTGATGGTGGTTCACATTTTATTCATTGTGCTTTTCGTAAGATGCTTGCTAAGTATGATGTTAATCATAGAATTGCATCTCCATATCATCCACGGTCCAGTGGTAAAGTAGAATTGAGTAATAGATAGCTTAAATTAATTTTGCAAAAGACTGTTAATAGATCTAGGAAGAATTGGTCCAAGAAACTTGATGATGCATTATGGGTTTATAGAACTGCATATAAAAATCCTATGGGTATGTCTCCGTATAAGATGGTTTATGGAAAAGCATGTCACTTACCTCTTGAACTAGAACATAAGGCATATTGGGCCATTAAAGAGCTCAATTATGATTTTAAACTTGCCGGTGAGAAGATGCTTTTTGACATTAGGTCACTTGATGAATGGAGAACCCAGGCTTATGAGAATGCCAAGCTGTTTAAAGAAAAAGTTAAAAGATGGCATGACAAAAGGATACAAAAACATGAGTTTAATGTAGGTGATTATGTATTGTTATACAACTCTCATTTAAGATTTTTTGCAGGAAAACTCCTCTCTAAAAGGGAATGTCCTTACGTCATCCAGGAGGTTTACCGTTCCGGTGCCATAAAAGTCAACAAATTCAATGGCACAAATCCGAGGGTGGTGAACAGTCAAAGAACAAAACATTATATCTTAGGTAATCCCATAAATATTGAAACTAATGTAATTGAAACCGTAACCCGGGAGGAATACATAAAGGACACTTTCCAGAACGTTTCAGACTCCGAAAAGGAATAGGTATGAGGTACGGTAAGTAAACCAACTCCAGAACAGTTCTAATAACAATTTTTCTCCGTTTTGGAATATTTAAGAAAATAGGAAAATAAGAAGCAGTCTGGGAAGGACACGAGGCGTCCACGAGGGTGGAGGGCGCGCCGTACCCCCTGGGAACGCCCCCTGCCTCGTGGGCACCTCATGTGCTCTCCGGACTCCGTTTTCTTGCACGATACTTCTTTTGGTCGGTAAAAATTTATTATATAATCCCCCAAAGGTTTTGACCACCTTGTCACGCAAATATCTTCTGTCTTTGTTTCGAGCTGTTTTTCTGACAGATCTGGATTGCCATGGCGTCTTCCAGTGCCCCCAAGGACAAGTTCTTCGAGAAGGTCATCAACCCCTACCTCACGGAGGTGCTGCAACACCCTCAAACCATTGAGATGTGGGAGGGGTTGCTGCACATCCGCGATGTTGAGGGACCAAGCAGGACCGGAAGCGTGGAGACAAGACTCAAAGCAATGGAGCAACAATTTTCAAGTGCCAGGAGATGGTGGAACGTGGACTCGACACCAACCACATAATGATCACGGAGTTCACCAACACCGCCAAGCTAGATGCCAGAAACATCGGAGAGACCATCTTCAAGCTTCACGAGAAAATCAAGCATCTCCAAGCCCAGATCTATGATCTACAAAACCAAAACTGTGAGTATGAATATAGATTCAAGAGGATGAGTTTGGATGCAGATTCAAGGATCCCGGAGACTCGATCATCCTTTTATGATGGTGAGCCTATGCCTTGGAAGATGGACGACAAGCCTACATCATCAATAACTCCATCATCACTACCTCCGAGGAAGGAGACATAAACACATGGGTATGGGCACTCTCCTTGGCAATTTCCAAGCTTGGGGGAGTGCCTAGGTATCGTATCACCATCACTTTTATCTTTACGGTTTTTCTTAGTTCGATCCTTTTAGTAATATCTTGATCTAGTAGAATAAAGTTTTAGTATGATCTAGTTTTGAGTTTTGGTTTATGATCCTTCTATGTAATCGAGTCCGTGAGCTATATAATAAAGATTAGTGTTGATTCAAGGTTTGATTATTTTGCAATGATCTTGAGGAAATAAAATAAAAAGAGAAAGAACAAAAAGAAATAAAGAGAGCATATGGATCTTATGGAGAGTAATGACTTCACATATAAAGAGTATGATGAATAAAAGTTGTTGAGAGTTGACAAACATAGTTTTCGTCATCGTTGCAATTAATAGGAAGTAATAAAGAAAGAGAGGTTTTCACATATAAATATACTATTTTGGACATCTTTTATGATTTTGAACACTCATTAAAATATGACATGCTAAAGAGTTGACGTTGGACAAGGACGACAACGTAATGGGTTATGTTTTCTTACATCTAAAATAAATTATATTGTCATGGATCATCCAACATGTTGAGCTTGCCTTTCCCTGTCATGCTAGCCGGATTCTTTGCACCAAGTTGAGATACTACTTGTGCTTCCAAATATCCTTAAACCCAGTTTTGCCATAAGAGTCCACCATATCTACCTATGGATTGAGTAAGATCCTTCATGTAAGTTGTCATCGTTGCAAGCAATAAAAATTGCTCTCTAAATATGCATGATTTATTAGTGTGGAGAAAATAAGCTTGATACAATATTGTGATGTGGAAGAAATAAAAGCGATGGACTGCATAATAAAGGTCCATAACACAAGTGGCAATATAAAGTGACATTCTTTCGCATTAATATTTTGTGCATCCAACCATAAAAGCACATGACAACCTCTGCTTCCCTCTGCGAAGGGCCTATCTTTTATTCTTGTCTTATACTTCTGCAAGAGTCACGGTGATCTTCACCTTTCCTTTTTACACTTTATCCTTTGGCAAGCACAATGTGTTGGAAAGATCCTGATATATATAGCTAATTGGATGTAAGTGTTCATGAACTATTATTGTTGACATTACCCTTGAGGTAAAACTTCATACACATAAGTATTGCGTGAGTGTTAGCAATTGTGAAAGACTAAATGATAGTTGAGTGTGTGGACTTGCTGAAAAGCTCTTATATTGACTCTTTCTGATTTTATGATAAATTGCAATTTCTTCAATGACTGAGAATATAGTTTGCTGGTTCTCAATGAAGTTTATGATTCATACTTGAAACTGTGAATGAATTGTTACTTTAGCGTAAGAAATCATATGACAATATTTATATATGTTGCTGTCCTAAGAATGATCATGATGCCCTCATGTCCGTATTTTATTTTATCAATGCCTCTATCTCTAAACATGTGGACATATTTTTAGATATCGGCTTCCTCTTGAGGACAAGCGAGGTCTAAGCTTGGGGGAGTTGATACGTCCATTTTGCATCATGCTTTTATATCGATATTTATCGCATTATGGGTTGTTATTACACATTATGTCACAATACTTATGCCTATTCTCTCTTATTTTACAAGGTTTACATGAAGAGGGAGAATGCCGGCAGCTCGAATTCTGGGATGGAAAAGGAGCAAATATTATAGACCTATTCTGCACAACTCCAAAAGTCCTGAAACTTCATGGGAGCAAGTTTCAGAATATATAAAAAAATATTGGGAGAAAGAAGTACCACAAGGGGGCCACCCACCATCCACGAGGGAGGGGGGCATGCCCCTTGCCTTGTTGGCCCCCTGGTAGCCCTCTGATGCTCATCTTTGGCTATATGGAGTCCTTCGTCCAGGAAAAAATCATAAGCAAGCTCATGGGACGAAACTCCGCCGCCACGAGGCGGAACCAATCTAGGGCTCTGACGGAGCTCTTCTGCCGGGGAAACTTCCCTTCAGGAGGGGGAAATCATCACCATCGTCATCACCATTGATCCTCTCATCGGGAGGGGGTCAATCTCCATCAACATATTCACCAACACCATCTCATCTCAAACCCTAGTTCATCTCTTGTATATAATCTTTGTCTCAAAGCCTCAGATTGGTACCTGTGGCTTGCTAGTAGTGTTGATTACTCCTTGTAGTTGATGCTAGTTGGTTTATTCAGTGGAAGATCATATGTTCATATCCTTTATGCATATTAATACCCCTCTGATTATGAACATAAATATGATTTGTGAGTAGTTACGTTTGTTCCTGAGGACATGGGAGAAGTCTTGCTATGAGTAGTCTTGTGAATTTGGTATTCGTTCGATATTTTGATGAGATGTATGTTGTCTTTCCTCTAGTGGTGTCATGTGAACGTCAACTACATGACACTTCTCCATTGTTTGGGCCTAGAGGAAGGCATTGGGAAGTAATAAGTAGCCGATGGATTGCTAGAGTGACAGAAGCTTAAACCCTAGTTCATGCGTTGCTTCGTAAGGGGCTGATTTGGATCCATATGTTTCATGCTATGGTTAGGTTTACCTTAATACTTCTGTTGCAGTTGCGGATGCTTGCAATAGGGGTTAATCATTAGTGGGATGCTTGTCCAAGGAAGGACAGTACCCAAGCACCGGTCCACCCACATATCAAATTATCAAAGTACCGAACCTGAATCATATGAGCGTGATGAAACCTAGCTTAATGATAATTCCCATGTGTCCTCGGGAGCGCTCTCCTTTATATAAGAGTTTGTCTAGGCTTATCCTGTGCTACAAAAAGGATTGGGCCATCTTGTTGCACCCTATTTACTTTTATTACTTGTTACCCGTTACAAATTACCTTATCACAAAACTATCTGTTACCGATAATTTCAGTGCTTGCAGAGAATACCTTACTGAAAACTGCTAATCATTTCCTTCTGCTACTCGTTGGATTCGATAGTCTTACTTATCGAAAGGACTATGATAGATCCCCTATACTTGTGGGTCATCATTGCTTATTGCACTATTTGTTTTAATATGTTTTGACGTATCAATCAGACTATAATGGAAACAGTTTTTAGCCCAAACCTACATGGCGTTGGCTCATCTCTTAACATATGTTTCCCTATTTTTGTCTGATTATCATGTACACCTCGTTATGGCCTAATTGCGAGGGGCTTTATTAATCTGTGTACATCTTTTAAATATTAAAAAGTCTGAACACTTTAATAGTGCAATTTGGCGTCCCGAATATAGCATTATATGCATTGGCTCCGAATCATGTCTTTGGTCAATAGTTGGGTTGCCGGCTCTTGTGCTTGCTACCTTACGTTCCGTTTGATCGGCTAGGGTAGTAAAGGGATAACTACTGCGATTGTGTGTCTGGTTCACCCGGACAAACACCTTAGTAGAGAAAGCCAAAAACTGACTGTCATGATGCGGCGAGAGGTGGTTAGCTATTCGGTGACTAAGTATAAATCTTTAGCGATTTTTTCCGCATTATGTGATAGGCCGACCTCCACCTGATCGGGCATTCACAGCACCTGAGTTCAGATAATCGAACAATACTAGGGGCTGCGCCCGCACTCTCACTATAAAACTCCTATGGCTAAGTGAGGGCGATAAAGCCGCATAGTCCGATTGCCTGGTTCGCCGCACTAACACCAACTTCACGGACCAGTACGTTGGGTCAAGTGTGCTTAGGTGTTATCCCAAACACCCCCGTACTATCTACATGGGGGCTGAAGCCGATGACTAGCCAACTCTCAGATATCATAAACAGCCGCACATGAGGAGATATTTTAAAGTAAAATAAGCAATATATCATACATAAGCCTTGTCTTATGACACAGGATTGGACAACATGAATACATTCATTCAAAAATGATGTCCTTCGAACATTGGCCCTCTACAATGCGGGATCCTTTCAGGACATCATCAAAGTACTGCTCCGGCGTGCGATGCTCTTTTCCAGCGGGCGGTCCCTCGGTTGCAAGCTTGACGGTGTCCATCTTCGCCCATTGCACCTTGATGCGAGCGAAGGCCATCCATGCACCTTCAATACAGACCGACCACTTCAGGGCATCAAGCAGAGGGTAGGCGCTGACTAGCCACTTGACGAGACCGAAGTAGCTATTGGGCATGGGTTCGGCGGGCCAAAGACGGATTATCAAATCCCTCTTGGCCAATTCAGCCACCATGTGTAGTTCTATCCATTGCTTCAGCTGATCGTTGAGGGGCATAGGATGCTCTGGCGCAAGGTACTGTGACCAGAACAGTTTCTCCGTTGAGCTCCCCTTTCGGCTCGGAAGAACTCCGCGGCATCAGCAACACTCCGGGTCAGGTCCACAATCACTCTTGGAGAACTCCAAATCCGGGTTAGAAGGATGTACCTTTCTTCACAAATTTTCTCTGCATGTTAAAGGCCTTACCTGCAGCAATTTTCTTTGCCAGCTGGATCTCCCGGACAGTGCTTTGGGCTTCGGCCCAGGCCTCTTGTGCACTTTGGAGTGCCTTGGCATGTTCGGAATTTTGCTCCGAACTCTTGCACTCTAAGGACTCGCATTTTCCTATGGCGTCCTTGAGCTCTTGCTGGACTTCCTCCACCCGCGATTCATGTTTAAGGCAGGAGGCTCGTTCCTCCTCTGCCTCCTTCTTGGCCTTGGCCAGTGTACTCTTGAGGGCCTCGACCTCAGACGTGTCAGCTGCAAATATAATTATGAAACTCATTGAGATGCTACATCATAGCTGGCATCATTGCAGACATACTTCAGTATTACATACCTTGCGTTTCTTCTAGCATCCGCCTTAGCTCAGACGCTTCGGTGGCATGGGCAGCTGAAGCCTCCCTCGCAGCCTACTCGTCCAAAACAGATATGTGCGTTAGTCTCCCGCATGAGTTATTAGATCCTCTATTCGGTTTTCTTTCCAAAAACCGAACAGAGTCTCAGGGGCTCCTATCTATACATAGGCATTCTTTTAAAAGATACTGTAAAGCACATACCTCATTGCCTCTTAAAAGGCTAGTGTAGGTTTCGCTCAGTCCGCTTTTCGCGGACTGAACCTTTTCAATCACCATACCCATAAGGGTATGATGTTCTTCCACAATGGTGGCGCTTTCACTAGTAGAAAAAGGGCCTGTTGTCCCGGTTCGTAAGGGCTTTTGTCCCGGTTCTGGAACCGGGACTAAAGGGTCGGTACTAATGCCCTGTCCCTTTAGTCCTGGTTCAATCCAGAACCGGGACAGATGGGCCTCCACGTGGCCTGTGCGCGGAGCCCAGGCAGGAGACCATTTGGTCCCGGTTGGTGGCACCAACCGGGACCAATAGGCATCCACGCGTCAGCATTTCTGTGGTTGGGGTTTTTGTTTTTATTAAAGGGGGGGTGTTTGGGGGTTTTGGGGGGTTAATTTAGGTGTTTCATATATTGTGTTAGTTAGCTATAATTAATAGAGAGAAGTGTCCTCTCTTATGTCCGTGCTTGGTCGACGCTACGTACTATACATACGTATAGAGAGGACTAGACACGCTAGCTAGCTAGTAAGCAAACGAAGGAAACAGAAGATCGTCATGAACATATATGCATACAGAGAGAAGTGATATCGTCTACCTCTCCTTCTCCGAGAGATTGGTCAAACAACAAGTTCTCGTATATCTATCCGACACTACCGGCTACATATATACAATAATTATCTCTTACAAATATAATCATACAAACTCAGGGTCCACATAGTATTCTCCGTCTTCAGGAATCACGTGGTCAAGAAAGAATGCCGCCAATTCCTCTTGAATTGCTCGCATGCGAGCTGGTGCTAGGAGTTCATCCCGCTTCCAAAACATCTAATTTAAAGAAGGGGGTCAATACATACATATATATATATATGAATGAATGAAACTCAACACAAATGATGGTAATAAAATAAAATTGTGCATGTTGTTATTTACGTACTTCATATTGTTCGTCAGTGTAGCCCCGCTCACAGGTCGTGTGGCGGATGGACTCGCAAATGTAGTATCCACAGAAATCATTCCCTTGTTCCTGCCACAACCACTTTACAAGAAATAGAGGTCAATCAAACTGATAAGCAAGAATGCCAAATGGTATTGATGAAACTAGCGCTTGAATGACTAGTAGATGCGCGGAACATGCTACTGTAGTACTTACTTTCTGGTGTCTAAATTGCAGCTCCTTCGGCAGTCCCGGAGCTTTTCTGGTGAATTTTCTCCAAACCCTGCCGGACAAAGAAAACAATTACTTGATATATCAGGAAATGAACAAAGTTCCTGATATGGTGGATAATGATCGATTTAACTTACTTCTCGAGTATTTGAGTCATGTCTGCATAGTCCTGGGGATCTTTTCGTCTTGAGTCTAAGACGGTTACTAGTCCCTGCTCAAGCTTAATCTCTAGGAGAATATAGTGGAAATTGCACACGCATGCATAACTCATCAATTACATTACTATAACCTTGACTAATATATAAGGGAAACCGAATACGCACAAGACAGTAACACTCACTTGAAGTTGTAAGGAAAGAGTATTATATCTTTGTTTTCATTTATTACCAACGATCGTAGCAAGTTGGCCTCGGTAGCTGCGGCATGAAATTTAACCTGAGTTGCATCTATGAGATATGTGTTAATGAACCCAATATCACCGACTTGTCTTTTCTTCAATTCAGCGATCTTCAATCTACATAATATAGTGAGGATGATTATAAATACATGCAATGAAAGAGCTGAGCTATATAGAGAGACTTAATGACAGAAGTAGTACTACTTACAGACAGTAGCAGGCGACCGTTGTTTTATCGAGGGCCAATTGATTGAAAAACTGATAGAACTCCTCAAATGGAACAGGCAACAGTTCAATTCCAACGAGGTCATGCTCCTTTTTAACTTTCACATACAAAGTACTCCTCCCCCTAGAGTCTCTGCAGATTTTCAATTACCAATCATGCAATCTTCGCATTGTCATTGATAGAGATCTTTCATATTTGACGAGAGGCTTCCCATACTCGTATCTTTGTATCTGCACCTCCATGGGTTCATAATGTACATCGTCGGGCAAGTAATCTGCAAGATTGCTATAACCGGGCACCATCCTCGGATCATTAGCGACGTTGTGGCTAGGCACCTTGAGCGGGGGGCACGATTGCTTTGCTTGTTCGCCGAGCTGGGCAATTTGTTTCCCAGCTCGTCGTTCTTTCAGCCTTTGATCACTGACAGTACTTCCCGACTGCTCCGTTTCAGCAAATTCCTTTCCAGTAATGCGCTCATAGTTTCCTTTCGGCGGAGACTTGGGTGGTTTTGTCAGGGCAGCCAGAGTGCGCTTCGCTTTCACCGGATCTACCTTCTCCTCCGGAAGTGGATGTCTCTTTGCTTTCAACCCTTGAAACCAGTCATCCACTTCGGTTCGTGCGATCTCGGCGTTCTCCTCCGGGGTCCTCTCGTATGGTAACTTCTCTGGAGTCTTCAGAGAAGGACCGAATCTGTATGTCCTCCCGCCTCTGGCTGTACTGCTAGATGCCGGCCGAGCAGACGGAGCGGTTGTCTTCTTTACTTGCTTACGAGGCGGAGGAGAAGGACTACGACGCGCCGGAGCAGCCGGAGCGGCGGCAGGTCTTTTCTGCCCTTGCTGACGAGGCGGAGAAGGAGGAGGCTGGCTGCTCGGGCGCGTCGGCGCAGGCGGAGAAGGAGCCGGTCAAGTGCCCTGATCGTCACTCGCCGGAGGAGGAGGCGGTGGAGGAGGCGGAGTGCCGTGACTCGCCGAAGGAGGAGGCGGTGGAGGAGGCGGAGTGCCCTGACTTGCCGGAGGAGGAGGAGGAGGCGGAGGCGTCCAGTTCGAAAGGTTGATGAGCTCCTTCCGCCGTAGGCATGGAGTCCTCAGAGGAGACCCCAGCCTAGTCTCCCCTTCACCGGTAGGGTGGTCAAGCTGGAGGTCCTCAAATCCCTCCGTTATTTCTTCCACCATCACCCTAGCATATCCTTCTGGAATTGGCCAGCAGTGAAAAGGTGCGCCAGGTTCAGTAGGATAAATAGAGCCAACAGCCGCCTTGACCTTCAAATTCATCCATTGCGTCATAAGGTGGCAATTTTGAGACTCCGTGATAGCATCCATGGGATAGCTGGCAGGAGCCGTCAAGGCATGCTCCGGCTGAAGTAGCTCGGTGGAAGCCATGCTGCTTCTCCGCTGAGATGGTGGGGTAGCTTCGGGGGAAGCTTCAGCAGTACGTTTGCTGTGATTTGCTTCTCGATCCTCTATCGCTTGTACCCTTGCTTGCAGCGCCTGCATTTGGGTCTGCTGCACTTTTTTCCTCCTCTCATGGGATTTGTAACCGCCTGTGTCCAGAAACCCAACCTTCCATGGAATGGAGCCTGGCGTGCCTCATGTCCGTCCAGGGTGCTTAGGATTCCCGAGGGCCATTATGAGCTCGTCGTTCTCTCTGTCTGGAAGGAACGTCCCTTGATGCGCTGCTTTGATATAGTGCTGAAGCTTCCTGACTGGTATGTCCATTTGATCATTCGTCCAAATGCACTTCCCTATTACAGGGTCAAAGGTTCCGCCAGCCCCGAAGAACCAAGTCCGACAACGGTCTGGCTAGTTAAATGTCTCTGGTTCGATCCCTTTATCAACCAGATCATTCTCAGTCTTGGCCCACTTAGGCCGGGCTACGAGGTAGCCACCTGACCCCGTGCGATGGTGATGCTTCTTCTTCGCAGCATTTTGCTTGTTTGTCGCCGACATCTTCTTACTCTTTTCCGATGTCTTGTGGGCCACAAATGCGGGCCAATGATCTCTGATATTCTCATATCTTCCCTTGAATTCTGGTGTCTCATTATTTGCGACAAACTTATTCAGCTCTTTCTTCCACCTCCGGAATAGTTCTGCCATCCTCTTAAGAGCAAAAGACTTGATTAATTGCTCTTTAACTGGCTTCTCTGGATTGTCCTCTGGCGGTAGGGTGAAATTTGACTTCAGCTCAGTCCAAAGATCATTTTTCTGGATATCATTGACATAAGACACCTCAGGGTTTTCTGTAGCCGGCTTAAACCATTGCTGGATGCTGATCGGGATCTTGTCCCTAAGCAAAACCCCACACTGAGCAACAAATGCACTCTTTGTCCGGAGGGGTTCAATCGGTTGGCCGTCGGGCGCGATTGCTATGATCTCAAACTTTTCATCCGAGCTCAACTTTTTCTTCAGACCTTGTCTCTTTACCGAAGTTGTGCTCGATCCGGAGAGCTAGAAAAAAGAACAAAGACTTAATTAATATGTGTACATACCAAAACAATGAATGCATCAATTCGCTAGTCAACAGAAGCTTAACTAATATATATACCTGGTCGGACTCGGTTCGGTCACCGGAGACGTCATCACGGTCTCCTTCTTGCACCGGCATTGGGTCACCGGAGCCGTCCTCACGGTCTCCTTCTTGCACCGGCATTAGGTCACCGGAGCCATCATAATCAGCTGCTTCCAGACCATCGGTCTCGTTGAGAAACAACGAGCAGATGGCATCACTTCCTCGTGCGATTATGTCCCCCAACAACTCTTCTTGTACTTCGTCTCGGGCGGTGTCCATAGTTTCTACAAATATTGACAACATGGCAATTATTATTCAAACATGACAGATGGATATATTAGTGGCAAAAACGTAGAACTAATATTAATTAGTGGCCTCGACGCTGCTTCTCTAGGGTTTGGGGTGGCCTCGATGCTGCTTCTCTAGGGTTTGGGGTGGCCTCGACAACGCTTCAAGGATAAAAAAAGAAGAGGAAGAAGAAAAAAAGAGGAGAAGAAAGAATAGAGGAGTTCATTTGGCCGATGACCCTAGACCCCTTCTCGACCCCCTCATGTCGAAGTTATCGGGTAGGGGGTATATTGACAACGACATACCCACTACATGCATACATACATACATATCACATGCATCCATACATATATGAACAAAATTAATATCTACTAATTAACAACCTAAATAAAAAAACTAATACATATAGGAAGAAGAAGAAAAAAGAAGAGAAGAAAGAATAGAGGAGAAGACTTCCTCTTCTTCCTCTCCTCTTCTTCTCCCTCTTCTTCTCCCTCTTCTTCCCCTTCTTCCCTTGAACCCCTAAACTAGTTCTCAACCCTCGACCCCCTAAACTAGTTCTCGACCCCCCCTCATGTCAAAGTTATCAGGGATGGGGTATATCGACCCCCCCTCATGTCGAAGTTATCGGGGAGGGTTATATCGACCCCCCCTCCTGTCGAAGTTAACGGGGAGGGGTTATATCGACAATGACATGCATACATGGAAAAAATGCTATCCATCTATACATACATAGCCACATACATATATACATGGAAATAATGCTATGAAAAAAAATATGAACAAAAAAATGCTATGAACAAAAAAAAATACACATAAACAAAAAAAATACATATATGAACAAAAAATGCTCTGAACAAAAAAAAATAATACACATATATGAACATCTATACATACGTATAGCCACATACATATATACATTATATATATGTACAAAAAATGAAAAAAAATGATAAACAGGTGGCGGCGGCTCACAACAGCGAGGTTGACTGGCGAGGGCGACGGCGGGGGCGGCGAGGGCGTCGGCGAGGGCGGCGGATGGCTTGGGGAGGATGGTGGCGAGGGCGGCACGGGCTCTGGGAGGAGGGCTCGGGGACGACGGCGAGATCGGGGGCAGCGTGGGCTTGGGGACGACGGCGAGCTCGAGGGGCGGCGTGAGCTCGGGGAGGACGGCTCGGGGACGACGGCGAGCTCCGGGGTGGCGCGGGCTCGAGGGCGGCACGGGCTCGAGGGCGGCAAGGGCTCGGGGGTGGCGCGGGCTCGAGGAGCGGGCGGCGACGGCGACGAGGAGCGGGCGGTGACGGCGACGGCGACCTCGGGGCGGCGACGGCGAGCACGGGCAGCCTGGCGGCGTCGTCGGGGCGGGATCAAATAAACTGAACCAAAATTTTCACAAGTGTGGCTTATATACACAGAGCATTAGTCATGGTTCGTGGCACAAACCATGACCAATGCCCCCCTTTAGTCCCGGTTGATGCCACCAACCGGGACCAAAGGCCTTGTGCGGCTGTTGCGTCAAAAGTTTAGTCCCACCTTGCTAGTTGAGAGGGGTGCGTAGTGGTTTATAAGCCCCACTGCCGCACCCCTCTCGAGCTCCTCTCCATTGCAGGCTTACGGGCCTAATTATCACTGCTATGCCTGTGGGCCTACTGGGCCTCCTGCGGGCCTGAATCCTGGCCCTTGGATGGGTTTCTAGTCGTATTCAGGCCGTGGGGGCCCAGTAGGTGGCATTTTTTGTTTTTTTGTTGCTTTATTTATTTTCTTTAGTTTTTTGCTTTATTTTTTAATTCTTTATGCTTTTAGTTTTAGAAAAATTATAAACTTTCTGTTAGTGCCATTAGTTTTCAAATTTGAAAACACTCTTTTAGTTTTTTTGTTTTCTCTGTTGCTTTATTTATTTTATTTTGTGATTAACTTTACTATAAAAATAGTTTTTTCCTGTTTTTTTGATTTGTTTTTTGCATTATTTATTCTCTTTTTTTTGTTTAATTTTTAATTCTGTTTGTTTTTAGGTTAGCAAAATTATAAACTTTCTGTTAGTGCCATTAGTTGTAGAAAAATTATAAAATTTGTGTTAGTGCCATTAGTTTTCAAATTTGAATAGTTAAAATTTGAATTCGTTGAAAATTGTTTGAATCACAAGTGATTAACTTACTAAAAAAATGAGAATAGATGCGCTTATAGAGAAAATTCAACCTAAATTCCTAGTAAATTTCTATGAATTTCAGAGAAATTCACTATGAATTTAGGTTAAACTTTTCTCTATTAGGGCATCTATTTTCACTTTGAGAGGAGCTCAACAAGGCAGAGAGGGAAGGGCTTATAAACCGGTGTGAGCCCCCTTCGGTTGGCGAGGTGGGACTAAACTCTGCCCGCAAAAAGGAGCAACCCTTTAGTCCCGGTTTGTGGCACAAACCGGGACTAATGGTCATGGGCTAGGGGCGAGGAGCAAAATTATAAACTTTCTGTTAGTGCCATTACTTTTAGAAAGTTGAAAGTTGAAAGTTGGCATGGGCCAGGGACTAATGGTCTTGGTATTACGAGGGCCGAACCGTAAGACATGAAAGCATTTCAAATGAACTCTGAAAAAGTTGAAAGTTGGCATGGTATCATAATTTCACCCACATAGCATGTGCATGTACAAAACGAACAATGGTAGCATGTTCGTGTGTTACAAAGTTGGCATGGTATCATCATAATAGTTGCGGGAGAAAGTCTTCACTTTTTCTTCGCTTGTGTCATTTGCTTATTGCGCCGTAACCATGGATAATCTTCATTGTTTATCAGGATGCTTGGGTCAGCCTTGACATTGAAGGGAGGAATTTCATGAAACTTTCCATAATCTTCAGACATGTCTGTCTTGCCGTCCACTCCCAGGATGTCCCTTTTTCCTGAAAGAACTATGTGGCTCTTTGGCTCATCGTATGATGTATTCGCTTCCTTATCTTTTCTTTTTCTCGGGTTGGTAGACATGTCCTTCACATAGATAACCTGTGCCACATCATTGGCTAGGACGAACGGTTCATCAGTGTACCCAAGATTTTTCAGATCCACTGTTGTCATTCCATACTATGGGTCTACCTGTACCCCGCCGCCTAACAGATTGACCCATTTGCACTTAAACAAAGGGACCTTAAAATCAGGTCCATAGTCAAGTTCCCATATGTCCACTATGTAACCATAATATGTGTCCTTTCCGCTCTCGGTTGCTACATCAAAGCGGACACCGCTGTTTTGGTTGGTGCTCTTTTGATCTTGGGCGATCATGTAAAATGTATTCCCATTTATCTCGTATCCTTTGTAAGTCAATACAGTCAAAGATGGTCCCCTAGACAACAAGTACAACTCATCACCAACAGTGTTGTCACCTCTGAGACGTGTTTCCAACCAACTGCTGAAAGTCCTGATGTGTTCACATGTAATCCAGTCGTCGCACTGCTTCGGGTGTTTGGAGCGCAGACTGTTCTTGTGTTCATCGACATACGGGGTCACCAAGGTAGAGTTCTGTAGAACTGTGTAGTTTGCTTGAGACCAAGAATATCCATCCCTGCATATTATTGAGTCTCTTCCAAGAGTGCCTTTTCCAGTCAGTCTCCCCTCATACCGCGATTTAGGGAGACCTATCTTCTTAAGGCCAGGAATGAAGTCAACACAAAACCCGATAACATCCTCTGTTTGATGGCCCATGGAGATGCTTCATTCTGGCCTAGCGCGGTTACGGACATATTTCTTTAGGACTCCCATGAACCTCTCAAAGGGGAACATATTGTGTAGAAATACGGGCCCCAAGATGACAATCTTGTCGACTAGATGAACTAGGACGTGCGTCATGATATTGAAGAAGGATGGTGGGAACACCAGCTCGAAACTGACAAGACATTGCGCCACATCACTCCTTAGCCTTGGTATGATTTCTGGATCGATCACCTTCTGAGAGATTGCATTGAGGAATGCACATAGCTTCACAATGGCTAATCGGACGTTTTCCGGTAGAAGCCCCCTCAATGCAACCGGAAGCAGTTGCGTCATAATGGCGTGGCAGTCATGAGACTTTAGGTTCTGAAACTTTTTCTCTGGCATATTTATTATTCCCTTTATATTCGACGAGAAGCCAGTCGTGACCTTCATACTGAGAAGGCATTCAAAGAAGATTTCTTTCTCTTCTTTCGTAAGAGCGTAGCTGGCAGGACCTTTATACTGCTTCGGAGGCATGCCGTCTTTTTCATGAAAACGTTGCAGGTCCTCCCATGCCTCAGGTCTATCTTTTTTCTTCCCATACACGCCCAAGAAGCCTAGCAGGTTCACGCAAAGGTTCTTGGTCACGTGCATCACGTCGATTGAGGAGCGGACCTCTAGGTCTTTCCAGTAGGGTAGGTCCCAAAATATAGATTTCTTCTTCCACATGGGTGCAAGTCCCTCAGCGTCATTCGGAACAGCTAGTCCACCGGGACCCTTTCCAAAGATTACGTAGTGTAAATCATTGACCATAGCAAGCACGTGATCACCGGTGCGCATGGCGGACTTCTTTCGGTGATCTGCCTCGCCTTTGAAATGCTTTCCTTTCTTTCGACATTGATGGTTGGTCGGAAGAAATCGACGATGGCCCAGGTACACATTCTTCCTGCATTTGTCCAGGTATATACTTTCAGTGTCATCTAAACAGTGCATGCATGCGTGGAATCCTTTGTTTGTCTGTCCTGAAAGGTTACTGAGAGCGGGACAATCGTTGATGGTCACGAACAGCAATGCCTTAAGGTTAAATTCCTCCTGTCTGTGCTCATCCCACGTACATACACTGTTTCCATTCCACAGCTGTAAAAGTTCTTCAACTAATGGCCTTAGGTACACATCAATTTCGTTGCCGGGTTGCTTAGGGCCTTGGATGAGAACTGGCATCATAATGAACTTCCACTTCATGCACATCCAAGGAGGAAGGTTATACATACATAGAGTCACAGGCCAGGTGCTGTGATTGCTGCTCTGCTCCCCTAAAGGATTAATGCCATCCGCGCTTAAAGCAAACCATACATTCCTTGGGTCCTTTGCAAACTCATCCCAGTACTTTCTCTCGATTTTTCTCCACTGCGACCCATCAGCGGGTGCTCTCAACTTCCCGTCTTTCTTTCGGTTCTCACTGTGCCATCGCATCAACTTGGCATGCTCTTCGTTTCTGAACAGACGTTTCAACCATGGTATTATAGGAGCATACCACATCACCTTCGCAGGAACCCTCTTCCTGGGGGGCTCGCCGTCAACATCACCAGGGTCATCTCGTCTGATCTTATACCGCAATGCACCGCATACCGGGCATGCATTCAGATCCTTTTATGCACCGCAGTAGAGGATGCAGTCATTAGGGCATGCATGTATCTTCTCCACCTCCAATCCTAGAGGGCATACGACCTTCTTTGTTGCGTATGTACTGTCGGGCAATTCATTATCCTTTGGAAGCTTCTTCTTCAATATTTTCAGTAGCTTCTCAAATCCTTTGTCAGCCACAGCATTCTTTGCCTTCCACTGCAGCAATTCCAGTACGGTACCGAGCTTTGTGTTGCCATCTTCGCAATTGGGGTATAACCCTTTTTTGTGATCCTCTAACATGCGATCGAACTTTAGCTTCTCCTTTTGACTTTCGCATTGCGTCCTTGCATCGACAATGACCCGGCGGAGATCATCATCATCGGGCACATCGTCTGGTTCCTCTTGATCTTCAGCAGCTTCACCCGTTGCAACATCATTGGCCACATCATCTGGTTCCTCTTGATCTTCACCAGCTCCCCCCCCCCCGTTGCAGCATCACCGTATTCAGGGGGCACATAGTTTTCATCGTACTCTTCTTCACCGTCTTCCATCATAACCCCTATTTCTCCGTGCCTCGTCCAAACATTATAGTGTGGCATGAAACCCTTGTAAAGCAGGTGGGAGTGAAGGATTTTCCGGTTAGAGTAAGACCTCATATTCCAACATTCCGTGCATGGACAACACATAAAACCATTCTGCTTGTTTGCCTCAGCCGCATCGAGAAACTCATGCACGCCCTTAATGTACTCGCGGGTGTGTCTGTCACCGTACATCCATTGCCGGTTCATCTGCGTGCATTATATATAATTAAGTGTCCAAATTAATAGAAGTTCATCATCACATTAAAACCAAAGTGCATACATAGTTCTCATCTAACAACATATAGCTCTCCAGAGCATCTAATTAATTAAACCATACATTCAAACTATGTAAAACATTTCAATGCGAAAACAAATGCGATCATAATCGCAACCAAGGTAACAATTGATCCAACGGCATAATGATACCAAGCCTCGGTATGAATGGCATATTTTCTAATCTTTCTAATCTTCAAGCGCATTGCATCCATCTTGATCTTGTGATCATCGACGACATCCGCAACATGCAACTCCAATATCATCTTCTCCTCCTCAATTTTTTCCTTCAACAAATTGTTTTCTTCTTCAACTAAATTTAACCTCTCGACAATAGGGTCGGTTGGCATTTCTGATTCACATACATCCTACATAAATAAAATCTATTTCATGTTGGTCGGCATAATTTTCATAAACAATAAATGAACCAATAGTTATAAAGATAATATATATACCACATCCGAATCATAGACAGGACGAGGGCCGACGGGGGCGGATACCAAAACCATCGCACTATATAAGATGCAATAATAAAAGTAAGAAAATAATACAAGTATCTATGTAAACATACAAGTAAGAATATTTTTCCTTTCAGAAAGAAGATAAGAACAAGAGGCTCACCACGGTGGTGCCGGCGATGAGCTCGGCGTGGGTGATCGACGGCGGTGAAGACGGGGACGGGGCGTGACGGACCGCTAAACCTAGACAAATATTATGGAAATGGAGCTTGGAGGTCGAGCTTGGAGAGGAGAAAGCTTAACTAGTGTGGCTCGGGCATTCCATCGAACACCTTGTGTGCATAGGAGGTGAGCTAGAGCACCACCAAGCCCTCTCCCCCTCGGCCAGAGAAAAACAGAGCACTGGGGTGCTCTGCTCACGAGCGAGGGGTATATATAGGCACCTCATTGGTCCCGGTTGGTGACATGAGCCGGGACTAAAGGTGAGCCTTTGGTCCCGGTTCAAGCCACCAACCGGGACCAATGGTGGTGGGCCAGGAGCGAGGCCCATTGGTCCCGGTTCATCCCACCAACAGGGACCAAAAGGTCCAGATGAACCGGGACCAATGGCCCACATGGCCCGGCCGGCCCCCTGGGCTCACGAACTGGGACCAATGCCCACATTGGTCCCGGTTCTGGACTGAACCGGGACTAATGGGCTGACCCGGCCTGGACCAAAGCCATGTTTTCTACTAGTGTTTGAAGCACTCTCACCAAAGTGTCCGGCGCCTCCGCATTGACAGAGGTCACCGGTATAGTAGGCGCGCCCCCTTCTCGCGAAGAGGGTTTCTCCTCTGACTCTGGAACCGTTTACGGAATGACATTTGGTTGGGGGCCAAACTGGACATGGCCCCCGTCTCCTATCTCCATGGGGGTTGGTTCCCCCATGTTCTTGGCAGCCTTCGGCATCTCTCCCTGTTCCGAAAGGGTCCTTCGAGACAAAACCTCGGTGTTATCCGTCGTAGTGGGGGAGGAAGCTGGTGGAGTCGCATCGCTCTCCGTCATGTTTGGACCCAGCGAATTCCTGGAAGAGTAGGATCGCTGGGGAAGGACCTTAACCGGAATGCAGCATACGATTTAAATGCATTACAACTATAAGCCAGAAAAGCCGGACATATATATATATATATATATATATATTATATATAATATATTTATATATATAGGGTCGCGCTATTCGTCACCCTGTGAGGAATAGTTATTCTTCACCCTCTCTATTTTACCATCAATGCACCGTAATTTTACATTCCGTAAGTTTTGTCTTATTTCCGACGCAAAAAGGGACCGTAAGAAAATATATAATCGCCGTAAAAAATATTTTTATATTATGTAAAATTACAAACATAAAAACATAGTCTAAAATACACATAAACTGTAAATTTTCTTGTCTTATGACCTATATTTTTATTTTTCTTATGTCAAATTTTACATAGTGAATCAATACGAATGTAACTATTTGAATTCGAAACGTAATTTAATTATGAAATGATCGTAAGATTACCTCGGGTGAAGAATAACTTATTCTGCAACCTGGGTGATGAATAGTAACACTATATATATATATATATATATATATACCTGTGAGTACTTACGATCTGGCCAGGGGCTTCGGCCTGGGGCTCCAGTCATCAGCGTCCGACTCGGAGTCATCTGTAAGGGAGGTCCTTCCTTTCTTGGACACTCCCGCCTCTGGATCGGCGGAAGCTGCCCTCTTCTTCTTCTCTTCCTTGGGTGGCGGATCTCTCTCTTCCTCCTCTTCCTCTTCATCAGGGGACGAGAGAGTTTTGGTATCTTCGGACAATACGTCTGAGGCGCCTTTACGGCAGAGGCCACTCTTGGCCTCCTTGCCCTTCTCCTTGGCCTTCTTTTCTAGTGCCTGGTACGGCACCGGGACTAGCATCCTCGTCAATAGAGGAGTAGCTTCGTCTTCGGGTAGCAGAGCCGGACAGTGAATCCGCTCCGCTTTCCTTGTACAGCCCTGCAAAAGGAAATGGAAAGTTTAGTGTGCTCCTTGGGCTCGCAAAGTAATGTTATCAAAGAACTTACAGGGGTCGCAGCATGGGTGTTGACATAGCCGAGGTCTTCGGTTGTCTCCGGCCATGACTTTTGGTTCTTGAAGAGCAGCTTCCACATGTCTTCGTGCTTCGTGCCGAAGAACTGCTGCAGGGTCCGGGGATCGGCTGGGTCGAACTTCCACATGGGCTCTTGACGTGCCTGACAAGGGAGTATCAGGCGTAAGAGCATCACTTGTATCACGCTGGCAAGGCTGGTATTTTTATCGACCATGCTCGTGATGCGCTTCTCTAGCATTGTTACCTCATCAAACGACGCCCAGTCCAGGCCCTTGTTGAGCCAGGATGTCAGCCGCATTGGGGGCCCGGACTTGAACTCAGTGGGAGCAACCCATGTGGAGTCACGGGGCTCTATGACATAGAACCACCCCTGCTGCCATCCCTTCATGGTCTCCATGAAGGTGCCCTTGGGCCAAGTGACATTGGGCAGTTTGCTCACCATAGCGCCACCACAGTCCGCGTGCTGGCCGTCCACCACTTTTGGATTCACATTGAAGATCTTGAGCCATAGGCTGAAGTGGGCGGAAACACGGAGGAAGGCCTCGCATACGTCGATGAACGCCGAAATGTTGAGGAAAGACTTCGGGGCTAGATCATGAAAATCTAACACGTAGTAGAACATGAGGCCGCAGACGAAAGGATGAAGGGGAAACCCCAGTCCATGAAGAAAATGATGGATGAACACCACCCTCTCGCCGGGCTTTGGAGTGGGTATGATCTGCTTTTTGGCTGGAAGCCGGTGGGCGATTTCCTTGGCCAGATACCCCTCTTCCCGGAGTTCCTTGATGTTTTTGTCCGTAACGGAGGAGGCCATCCACTTGCCCTGCGCTCTAGATTCGGACATGGCTGGAGTACTTTCTGGGAACGGAGTGGATCGAAGCTTGAGTGCTGGAGCTTGAGGGAGGATCGACTGAGGAGGGGGAAGGCGTGGGGTAAAAAGAGGGAATCTTACCTCCTTATAAAGGCAGTAAATACCATGCGTCCCCCACGAGCCTTAAAGCTCGCCTATTTTCAAGGGGTCGTGTGAAACGGCACGGTTGAGTTTCCCATACCTGTATTGATGAGAATCCCATAATAGGGGGGCACAATCTCTGCTTTGACAAGACGTGTCGTCGGTGGTTGCATCTTGAAACGCGAAATGGAAGGCCGAAAAACGGTTTGAAATAATAGAATGGCCAGACGTAATGTCTCACCAGTGGAATCTTTGGAGGACAGAACTTATCTGTATTCTAATTCAGAGGTATGACTATTGTACACAGAAGGATATAGTACTGACGATCAGCTGCTTTGAAGAATTCGGAGGAGGAACCCGCCTTGCAATGCCAAAGACAATCTGCGTGCCGGACACATCGTCATTGAAGACTGGTTCGGGGGCTACTAAGGGAGTCTTGGATTATGGGGTCCTCGGGTGTCCGGGCTGCGTGATGTGGGCCGGACAGATGCTTCGTGAAGATACAAGATAGAAGGCCTTCCCTCGTGTATGTATGGGACTCTCCTTGGCATGGAAGGTAAGATTAGTGTGAGGATATGAATATTCCTTTCTCTGTAAACCGACTTTGTACAATCCTAGCCCCCTCCGGTGTCTATATAAACCGGAGGGTTTAGTCCGTAGAGACAATCATAATCATACAGGCTAGACAACTAGGGTTTAGCCATTAAGATCCCATGGTAGATCAACTCTTGTAACCCTTATACTCATAAAAGTCAATCAAGCAGGATGTAGGGTATTACCTCCATTAAGAGGGCTTGCACCTGGGTAAACAACATGTCCCTTGTCTCCTATTACCATCGATCCTTAGACGCACAGTTCGGGACCCCCTACTCGAGATCTGCCGGTTTTGACACCGACAGTAACCCAACCTCAAATCAAGTTTAGAGAACACTGAAGAACCAGCAAGTTGATAATATAGGTCGTTGATTCTAGGAAGCGGATACTTGTTCTGAATTGTTGCTTGGTTGATAGGTCGGTAATCTTGGACCAAACTATGTGTACCATCCTTCTTCTTGACAAAGAGAGAAGGTGCTCCCCAAGCAGATGAACTAGGGCGAATGAAACCCTTGATAAGAGATTTGTCGATTCCCTCCTTAAGCTCAAGGAGTCCATGCGGCGGCATCTTGTAGGGACGCTTAGTTATAGGAGTAGTGCCCGGTTTCAAGTCTATGACGAATTTGACTGCACTAGCAGGGGGTATTCCTAGAAGTTCTTCTGAGAAGACATCTTCGAAATCACAAACAATTGGAATGTTCTATGTTCCCTCAAGAGGTGAAGCATTCAATTCATTCAGAACATATATCTGGTTCTCGGCATCCTGAGCTGTTCGGGCTGAGTATTGGACAGTCTAGCCAGAAGGGTGAGTGAGCTGGAATGTCTCAGCTGCACAGTCGATCAGGGTTTGGTGAGGACCCAACCAATTCATGTCCAGAATGACATCTATGGTAGAAACCTTGAGGGACATAAGTGAAGCGGTGAATACTAACCGTCCAATTTCAATGTGGTTGTTGTGGGCTATCATCGAGGTATCCCACCTGGAGCCTGGAGAGCTAACCACCAGTGGAGGGTACATATTTTCGAATGATAATTCTTGCTTGCGTGCAAATGCTTCAGAAATGAAAGAATGTGATGCTCCTGAATCAAAAAGAACATAAGCTGGGACTGAATTCACTAGGAGGGTACCCATCACAATCTTGGAGTCCCATCGAGCTTCTTCAACCTTTACATGATTAACATGACCATGACTGAGTGCAGGCGGCTAGCATTTGGGTTTCTAGGTTGACAAGCTCGTGCATTTTTATTCAGAGTCGGGCAGCAGTTGGCAGCACGGTGCCCTGGCTGTCCACACTTGTGGCATAAACCATCATTATGAGGAGGAGCCATAACATTGGGTTGTCCACCCTGGATCGTTAACTGTCTCAGCGGCGGAGGCATACGAGGTGCAACATAAGACGGTCTTGGTGTTGGAGTAGGTCGGTGATGAACATTATGTGGGATATAGACTCAATGTTTCTGAGCAGGCTGACTCGAGGATGGGCCAACATCTTGAGTATAGTTGAGCGACTCCTGGTACTTAGTCAGACCATTTTTAGTTCGGAAAGCTTGGCTGACAAGCATCGCAAAGTTTGCGCAATCATGAGCAACAAGTGCGAGCTTTTATATCGGGATGCAGTCCTTCACGGAATTTCTCCTGCTTGCGAGCGTTAGTGCAGACGTCATCCGCAACATAGCGAGATAATTCAAGGAATTTCCTCTGATATTCATCCACAGTAATTGTGCCCTGTGAGAGTTTGCGGAACTCCTTCTTCTTCTGGTCCATCAGACCTTGAGGAATGTGTCGTGCACGAAAGGCTAGCTGAAATTCCTGCCAAGGGGTTATAGTCTCTGCAGGCAGCATAGCCATGTGGCTTTCCCACCATTGAGCAGTTGGACCTTTCAAGTGAAATGTCGCAAAGATGACGTAAATGGCAGGTGCTACATTAGCTGACTCCATCTCAAACAGGATGTCACGAAGCCAATCATCAGCTTCCATAGGATTGGTGGAGTTGTGGAAAATGGACGGGTTGAGGCGCACAAATTCTGGTAGTGTTATTGGGGCAGGCTGTTGATGAGCATTCTGGTTCGGGAACTGGGCCATTACCCCATTCATAAACTGACGATTTAGTTCAAACTGCTGCATCATTGGGGCAATATAGGGTGGAGGTGGAGGATCGTCAGCCATCCTGCTAAAAACATCAGGGAGCGATTTAATAAGGGGCGGAGCATGTGTATGAAGTCATTCATGATGTAACTTGAACAATGAGACAAGGTGCAGTATGTACAAAGCAGTAGTCATTAAAGACATATAGATACATATACAGAGCCATTTACACGTTCTTTATATGAGTTCGGACAAGAGAATCATCCTAGACATACTAGGCGGCACGCTGGCACGTGCTGGAGGGATACAAAAATGGGACATAGCAAAGGCTTCATCTACGTCGGAGAAAACCAGTAGAGCGAGGAATCTGCAGGGGACGACGCAGGGTTCCCTCGATAAAAGGATCATGCACCCCGTGAACAATGTGAAGCAGATCTTGGCCCTCAATTCAAGAAAGGCGTAATACAAATATCCGGCTGGATGTGATCATGAGACCCTATTGTTAGAATTAGCAAAATTATTTAACCCGAATAGAAGAGAGATCAGAGTCCTAGAGTATAGATCAAAGTAAAAGATCCTAATACCACCCAATGGCGAAGTGGGCCCATAAGCCACACAGCCAAGTTAGCAAAACAGTTTTTTCAAAGACTAGACTCAACTTCAGCCAAGGAGTTGGAAAGGGGGTTCCTATAGGTAGTCGGCTCTGATACCAACTTGTGATGCCCCCGAATTTGACCGTACACTAATCATACACGCAAATGTGTACGATCAAGATCAGGGACTCACGGGAAGATATCACAACACAACTCTAGACACAAATTAAAATAATACAAGCTTCATATTACAAGCCAAGGGCCTCGAGGGCTCGAATACAAGCTCGATACACAAGAGTCAGCGGAAACAACAATATCTGAGTACAGACATAAGTTAGACAAGACTGCCTTAAGAAGGCTAGCACAAAAGAAACAACGATCGAAGAGGCAAGGCCTCCTGCCTGGGACCTCCTAACTACTCCTGGTCTTCAGCGGCCTCCATGTAGTAGTAACCTGATACGTCTCCAACGTATCTATAATTTATGAATTATTCATGCTGCTATTTTATCATTCTTGTATGCTTTACAATCATTTTATAGCAACTTTATATCATTTTTTGGGACTAACCTATTAACCCAGTGCCTAGTGCCAGTTGCTGTTTTTTTGCTTGTTTTTTAGATTGCAGAAAATCAATATCAAACGGAGTCCAAACGCAACGAAACTCCACGGGAATTTTTTATGGACCAGAAGACTCCTGATGGGCCAGAGCAGCACATGGGGGTGCCCCGAGGTGGGCACAACCCACTAGGGCACGCCAGGCCCACTGGCGGCCCAGGTGGGTTGTGCCCACCTTGATGGCCTCCCGTACCCCTTCTTTGCACTATAAATTCCCAAATATTCCGAAACCCATCGGGATTAACCTAGATCAGAAGTTTCGCCGCCACAGGGCTCCGTAGCCACCGAAAACCAATCTAGACCCGTTCTGGCATCCTGCCGGAGGGGGAATCATCTCCGGTAACCGTCTTCATCATCCCGGCGGCCACCGTGATGAGGAGGGACTAGTCCACCCTCGGGGCTGAGGGTTTGTACCAGTAGCTATGTGTTTAATCTCTTCCTCTCCCTCTCATGATCCATGTCATGGGCTTTGTTAATATAGTTGGATCATATGATGTTTCTCCCCTCTATACCCTTATTGTGATGAATTGAATCTTTGCCCTTTTAAGTTTTTCCTTGTTGGATTGAATATTCAAATATGAGAACACATGATATATGTCTTTCGGTGTGAATACTTGAGGTGACAATGAGGTATCATATTGATTCACTTGACATATGTTATGGTATTCAACTCGCGGATTCCCGCGGTGATATTGGGATAATCTATATATTCATAGGGGTTGATGCACGTTTTTATTATCTTTTCTCCGACAGAAAACTTGGGGTCTCTTTATAGTTCCTTGTGTGGATTGAGTATTATGAATATGAATTTGCTTTGGTGTTATTCTAGTACGAACTCTTGAATAGATCGAACGGAAAGAATAGCTTTGAGGTGTTTCGTACTCTACAAACCATTCCTATCTTTTGTTATCCGCTAATATGAACTTGGGAGTAATTCTTTATTGTACTTTGAGGGATAATCATATGATCCAGCTATGTTAGCACTGTTGAGAGATTGCACTTGTGAAAGTACGGACCCTAGGCCTCAATTTTAAGCATTGCAACACCGTTTTTGTGCCCGTTTACTATTAGTCACCTTGCTGTTTTTATAATTCCAGATTACAAAAACCAATATCCACTATCCATATTACACTTTTATCACCATCTCTTCGTCGAACTAGTGCACCTATACAATTTTTCATTGTATTGAGTGTGTTGGGGGACACAAGAGATTGCTTGTATTTGGTTGCGGGGTCGTTTGAGAGAGACCATCTTCATCCTAAACCTCTCATGGATTGATAAACCTTAGGTCATCCACTAGAGGGAAAATTGCCACTGTCCTCCAAAACTCTACACTTGGAGGCCCAACACGTGTCTACAAGAATAAAGTTGCGTAGTAGACATCAAGCTCTTTTCTGGCGCCGTTGCCGGGGAGGTGAGTGCTTGAAGGTATATATTTAGATCTTGCAATTTAATCTTTTACTTTCTTGTTTATCACTAGTTTGGTTTATAAAAGAAAACTAAAAATGGAATTGAGGTTGCACGATGTTATTGATCATCTTTATAATATCTATCTTGAAAATGATGGTTCAGAAAATTGTGCTCAATTGTTATAAGAAGAAGTCAATAAAATGCTTGGCACAAAATATTTGAATGATGAGCATGATTGGAATGTTGTTAGTACGAATTCTGTGAATATCCAAAATGCTAATGATGATTGCACAAGTCATGACAAAAATATTTCTTATAAGCATGTCATTTTTTGCGGAGTAAATTGGTAATGCATTTGCGCACCAAAAATGGAAGATAGATTTTGTAAGAAGCATAAATGTTTAGAAACGAGAAAGTTTCAAGAGAGGCTAGATGATTGTGCTAAAAGATTTAAATTTTTTCGCCATCCTTGTGAACTTTGCAATGAACATGGTCATTTAAATCTCTAATGCAAATTCTTTCATGATCGAATCGTGTCCAAAAATTGTGATAACTTGATTACCCTTGAGCATCATAAAGAGCTTAATCTTCTTTTGGGGTATGAAGAAATGAAATGTATAACTAAGGGTATTCAAAAAATTAATCTTGAGAGATTTCTTGATTTTGATCTAGAGGAAATTTCTATGTTTTGTGGGGTGAATTGCATTGAGAATCCTTATATTGCCAACTATCTAAAGTCAAGAGAACAAATAGAATATGAAGAGAGTACTAATGAAAGGGAAAATATTTCCCAAAACCCTCCTAGTGTTTATTATGATAAATTAGGTAATGAGCAGGAGCTTCCTATCCAACCAATCTCATCAATAAGAAGCTTGAAAAGATTAATTAAACCCACACGTGATGTGGTGAAGAAGAAGAAAATAAGAAAGAAGAGAGGTAAAATGGTATCTCTCCCAAATACTGTTGCTCCTATTATTATTGTGCCTCATGAAAATGAATCAAAAATATTTGTGGAAGATAATGCACTTGATGATGATTTTGTTATGCCTATTGCTTGTTGTGATGATTATGATTGGGAAGATAATGATACTTCTTATAATATTGGAACTCTTTTTGGCACCAACTTGGGAAATTATTATGATAGCAATTGTTATACCATTGGTGCCATTCATATTATTAATGATGAGAAGGATTATGCTTATGATATGCCAAGCCACAAGCTTGGGGATGCTATGTTTGATGAGAATGACATGTTTGAGAATTTATTTGCTGGAATTAATGTTTGTCCCAAGCTTGGGGAGACTATGTTTAATGAAGATGATCTTTTTAGTCCCCGTACTTTGAATGATCAAACTTATTTTGCTGATAGCGTGCCTCCTATTTATGATGATTACACATTGATAAAAGTGGGTGTGGAAGAGTGTCAACTCTAGGCAGTAGTGATTCCACTATTTTGGAGGGTGTTGAATATTATTAAAATATTGATGAAAGTGGATTTGGAGATTTCATGACATTATTTAGTGATACATCCACAATTTTGGAAGAGGTTTCAACTGACTATGGCAATAAAGTTGCTTTCTATGATGATTATTATGATGACATGTATGCCATAGAGAGTAATAAATTTTCTATGCTTGTGGATCATGAAAAGAATGCTTTATGTAATGGTTATATTGATGAATCTATTCATCATGCTACTGAAAATTATTATGAGAGAGTAACTTCTGATGCATGATGTTCTCTTTATGTTTCAATTCTTATCTTTTATGCGAGCATCATTGAAATCATCATGCCTAGCTAAAAGGCATTAAAGAAAAGCGCTTGTTGGGAGACAACCCAACACTTTCACCTACTGTTTTTCTGTTTTAACATGATTGTGCTACTGTATTGATCATGTTTCATTTCTTTTGTTTCAATAAAGTTCCATGTAAAGCCTTTGGGATCATGTTGGATGATAGTTGATTTGACTCTGCTGAAAAACAGAAATTTTTGCGCTCACGAAAATAGGTCTCATTTTTAGCAGAAGAGTACCATTGAGTTGATTATTTTTTAAGAAGTTCTATATACAAATTTCTCACGTGGTCATTATTGTTTCATAATTTTTGGAGTAGCATAAGTATGGTAGTTATCCAGATTACTAAAAACTGTTCTGTTTTTGACAGATTCTGTTTTCAATGCATTGTTTGCTTGCTTTCTAGTTTCTATGGCTTATATTAATCAGTATAAATTGTGGAAATGATATGATACAGTAGGAATTGTGTGTAAACAATTATGAATCTTTCCTTTGACAGTACCAAAATTAAATGGTTTGCTCTTTATCATACTAACCTATTTCACGAAGTTCCGTTAAGTTTTGTGTGATTGAAGTTTTCAAGTTTTGGGTGAGATATCGATATGAGGAGAATAAGGAGTGATAAGACCGTAATCTTGGGGATGCCCAAGTTACCCCAAGGTAATATTAAAGGATGATTCAGGCAACTAAGCATGGGATGCCCCGGAAGGCATCCCCTCTTTCGTCTCCAACATTATCGGTAACCTCACTTGGAGCTATGTTTTCATTCGTCACATGATATGTGTTTTTCTTGGAGCATCATTTTATTTTGTTGGTATTTGCTTGATGTTATTTATAATAATGTTTTGCATATTTTATTTCAATAAAAGTGGCAATGATAGCCTTTGCCATGCTTATTTTGCAAGTATACATGTTGCTGTTTGAAAACAGAAAGTTTACCGCTGTTGCAAAAATTCCCGAGGAAAGTCAGAGTGTGATAAAATGTTGAAACTTTTTGCATAATGAGATCTGATAAAGTTTGTTCAGTGTGGTAGAATTTCATAATGTTTGGAGTTAGGGAAGTATTGATACTCTTGCATTATTTACAGACTGTACTGTTTTGGCAGATTGTTGTTATGTTTGCATTGTTTGCATATGTTTGCTTGTTTAATGATTCTATTCGAGGATAGGAGTATTAAATATACAGAGGCATTTCGTATGCAATGTTGAACAATAATTGTTTTAATTTTCTAAAGTAGAGTATGATAAGGTTTTTGCATTGGTTTATACTAACTTATCTCACGAGTTCTTGTTGAGTTTTGTGTGGATGAAGTTTTTAAGATTTAGGAAAACCTTAAAATAAAAGGAATTAAGGAGACACAAAAGCTCAAGATTGGGGATGCCCAAGGCACCCCAAGATAATATTTCAATTATGTCTCAAGCACTTAAGCTTGGGGATGCCCCGGTAGGCATCCCACCTTTCTTCATCAACAATTATCGGTTCGTATCGGTTGAGCCTAAGATTTTACTTCTTTACATGAGTTGTGCTATTCTTAGAATGTCATTTTATTTTTGTTTTGCTTGCGGTTTTAATAAAATACTTTGATTTGAATGTTTTAAATAAGAGAGAGTCCACACGTAGCTATCTATTTACTTAACTACTCATTTGATCTTCACTTATATCTTTTTGGAGTAGCTTGTCATTTACTCTTGTGCTTCACTTATTATGAGTAAATTGTTGAATATAAATTGAATGTCATGAAGTTTAAATAATATCATGCCTAGTGGTAGCTTCACATTGGGTTTAGAAAATGAAACATTTGAGGCTTGACAATCACAATTTTGGTCACACAAGCAGTTCAAAAATAATTAGTATAAGGAAGAGAACTTTCACATGCAAATACACTATCATGGAAATCTTTTGTGATTGTGAGCCCCCATAAAAATATTATATGCAAAAATTGTTGACATTGGACAAGGAAGACAACGTAATGGTTTATGTTTGTTCATATTCACATAGAAGTTATATTGTCATAGATCCTTCAACATGTGGTGCTTGCCCCCCATCTTTGCTAGCCAAAAATTCCGCACCAAGTAGAGATACTACTTGTGCATCCAAAAAACCCTTAAACCCAAATCTTATTTTCAAGAGTCCACCATACCTACCTAAGGATTGGGCAAGATCCTTCAATTAAGTTGTCATCGGTGCAATAAGGCAATTAAATTGCTTCTAAAAGTGTGAGATCATTTAGTGTAAGAGAAAATTGAGCGTTGTATGAACTTGTGATGGCAAAGAATAAAAGTGACAGACTGCATAATAAAGGTTGCTATCATAAGGGGCAATATAACATGATGTTCTTTTGCACTAAGGGGTTGAGCATACAAACAAATAAGCACATGGCAACCTCTGCTTCCCTCTGCGAAGGGCCTATCTTTCACTTTTATGTATTTACTTTTATGCAAAGAGTTAAAGTTCTTCTCTCTATTCCTTTTTTATTTTTCTCTTTTTGCAAGCATCATGTGGTGAGGAAATATCTAGGCACATATGTCTAGTTGAATATGGGTAGCATGAGTTATTATTGTTGACATCACCCTTGAGGTGAATACGTTGGGAGGAAAAACAATAAGCCCCTATCTTTCTATGTGTCCGGATGAAACATTTTGCTCATGTGTACAAGGTGAGTGTTAGTGCTACCTCTTGAGCACTGTGTTGGTTTTCCCTTGAAGAGGAAAGGGTTAGCAGTAAAGCAGCATAAGTATCACTACTAGGAAAAGGGCTACTCATGGCGCACCAGTTTTGCCTACTAATGGCGCACTACTGGTGCGCCATTAGTATCACGCCACTAGTATTTCATACTAATGGCGCCATTAGAACACCATGCGCCATTAGTATGCCTCCCAGGGGGGCATATTTAACCATGTGCTTTGGCATACTAATGGCGCACTGTTGGGTGATGCGCCATTAGTATACTTTGGCATACTAATGGCGCACTCTGTAGTGATGCGCCATTAGTATGAATATTAGGTTTTTTTTACTTTTCTGATTTTTGCACAGGTTACAAAATATATTATTTGACAGAATATAGACAGCAGCACACAACAACAACAGATTCATCGAATACAATAGAAGATTAGTCTCCGAATACAATTCATCATATTAGTCTCTGAATTCAAAAGACCGAACAAAGATAAAACATTAGAAGTCTTGAGACCGCGAGTATCGAGTTTGTCTTCACATTACAAGTCGATATCGATCATCTACACTACCATCACATAGAAGAGAGCTGCGGTCATCACGATGAGCATCATCGCGATGAAACTGGTCTTCATCCGGTTCCTCCAACGCTCCCTCCTCTCTCCCGCTAGATAGCGGGCGTATCTAGATTCCGCCTCCGCCCTAGTGGTGTACCCTTTGTAACTGTTACCACTGAAACGGTGAACCTGTCTCCGACACTCCTCCCAGTCGTCGTAGACTCTGGGAACCTTACCCTTGTACACGACATACGACGGCATTTCTATGCACAAGACAAACAACAGACAATACATACATAAGCAATATATTAGTATGCAACAAAAGGATCGGAAGAGAAAAGCAAGACATTAATAGCACGATTCATGGTCCTACTAATAAATAGCATCGATTACATCTAAGTTGAATGACTGTCCAAACCAAAGAGACATACAATTCATTAAAGTTTAATTACAACATGAGCCAATCAATGTTTCAGAACTACACATCACTACTTTCGACTCGACTCATGGGACAGGAGCGTGGATGAAGCCGCCGTCTGTCATGATGGTCATGAAATCGCGTGCGTTGTCAGCCTGCATTTTTAGCGTTTCGTCTATCTCACCGTTGGACGGTTCATATCTGAGGAAGAACTGCCCCGAGGTATGAAGGACATCTTGATGGATGATCTTCGCAAACTCCGACTGGATGCGAAAGAATTCTTGTCTGATGTCCGCGTCCTGGATTGCCGACAAGCTCGCGGCCCAATCTTTGAGATTATCTGGTAGCAGAAGGTGATGAAGGTCCCTTACGATCGCCCGCATGTGATGGAGGGCGTAGTAGGCATCCTTCTGACCGCCAGGCGGCTGCTTGACGCAGCAGTACGTCGTATTGTGGGCGAACATGTGCTTGCCGTACTTACGAACTGCCCTGGTGAAGGTGCCTCCAGATTTGGCGTAGCCGGGGAGAACATCATCAAGAACTTTCTTGATATTTGTGTAGTCTATCTTGGAGTCACGGTTCGGGTCGAAATACGTGGCCATGGAATATTTCGGCCTTAAGAGGATGAGTGTGTAATGTGTGTCACTGCATATAACACGGAATGTTAGAAAAAAAAAGAACGATCGAAATCTAAGAAATCATATGTTACGGGGCGGTTAAGGGATGACTTACTCGGGAAAGTAAGCCACAAGGAAGTTATCCTTATCTGGGTTTGCCAGAATGACGCCTTCGAGGTGTGAACTCATGACTTGGCGGTCCCCAGCGCTGCTTGAGAGCTTGGCCCGCATGTAGAAGGGGTCAACTATCACAATGTCCGGGGTCTTGTCTCTAATGATCCGCATCTCCATACTCAGCAAAATAGCTGAACGAAGGTGTAGTGCAGCGGATGAAGGTTAAACATAGAAAAGATGTCATCAAACCGCAGGACGATTGTGCCCCCGATGTCGCCATCCACAAAGCCCTTGCCCTCTGGCACCTTGGCCACGAAAACCGGGTATGCCACATCATTCTCTCTGAGACGCCGATTCTCCAAAGAAAGAACACTATCGTGCAGACTCCGCATAGCACCGGTTGCAGCATTGAGCATATTTGTTGGTAGCATCGCCCTACCCGCCACATGCACCCTCCTCGAGATATCCTTAGGTGAAGGTGGCCCGTCCTGAGCACGGATCGTACTCGGTGCCGGCTGGCTCGCATCGGCGCCCTTTTTAGTCTTCCATTTCCGGCTCTTCTTCTTGATCTGATGTAATGGGACCGAGTTCTGCTCACAGACCGCCTTCTTGAGCGTGTTGGGGCTGATAATATTTGGCACCTCAGCTATCTGAGGCTCGGTGAAGGCGGCAGCTGGAGGTGTCTCCTGAGAACTGAATGCCAGACGACGCCTGTTGCAACTGGGTTTCTCCGCCGTACCAGCTAGATCGCGGTCGTCTTGGTTGGGTTCTTGAGAAGGAGGCCCGCAGAACTCGTCACCGTACCCATGTTCAGCAAAGTACTTATCGACGTTGGTAAATGTACCGTCGTCGTTGTCGTCGTCGTCCAGATCCTGTGCCATATGCATGTCCGGATCCTGTGCCATAGGGATGTCCGGCATGTCCGGTAGCGTTGCGGCGTTCTTGCCATGGCTTGGCGCCGGCACGACTGGCGGTCTTGTCTGTGGGGTGGTGCCGCCCGCCCCCAAACGAGTCTGGCTCTTCGGCCAAAGCAGGGGCCAGCTTACGCAGGCGCTGAGGGTCATCTCATCTTCTTCGTCGACCCCAGCGGGTCGAATCGGAGGTAACAGCTCGTCGTAGCCTGGCAGCACCCGAACCACTTCAACCCTATACACTGTGGGTGGCATCGGATTACCGTGGAACACGGGGTTGCCCGGTTAAATGATTCTTCCCTTGGCGACATCGACCAACTCGCCGCACATGAAGTGCAGGAGAGTGCAAGGAACGTCGGCGGTGCCCTGTGAAAACATGTAGGGCGTCAGGGATGCCCGGTCAAAGGCAAGGAGATGAAGTCATCGGCCGAGAGGCTTAGTTACCGTGATGCCGTCGAGCTCGGCTAATGTCGAGGCACCACCAACGGTGGGCGTGCAACTGACGGAGGGGCCGCTTGCTGGCGAGGTGCCGGCCGGCGTACACCTGGGTGCATTAAGCTCCAATGCCCGTGCCAGCGCCGGAGACATGAATACCGCCTCCTCCGGAGACACCAATGGCGCCGCCTGCGCGCTGTGCGAGTTGCTGCCGTGAAGCTGGGAACCGGGGGAGGCCCCTGTTGGCCGCCCGCAATCCACGTCATCAGCCCATGAATCAACGTAGGCACCATGGCGTTGAGCTTCATTCCCAGTTGTTGTTCCACTTGCTCTTGGACAAGCTCCGGAATCCGCGCCACTTGTGCCTTGAGTGCTTCAACCTCGCGCGACTGGCTTTCCGAGCTGGTCTTTTTCTCCTTTCGCCCACCAGCGGTATAGTATGACGACCATTTTGTGGACAAGCCTTTGCCGGCCACACGACCAGCTGACGTCGGCTTACTGAGCTTATCCTTGTTTTTCATTACGTTCAACGCCCTATTCAAAGGGGTGTCGAAAGGGGAGCTCTGAGACGACCCTGCACTACTGCTTTCTTTGTCCTGCGGAAGGAATGTGAACCATTTAGAAATATTGGGGGTTAATTAGAATGCAACCATATGGAGCTAATTACGCAGTGGTGTATTCCTTACCAGAACAAGCTCAAGCGCCTTGGTCTTCGGATCCGTGGTAAGCTCCTTTATTATCGGGTCCTCCTTGAACCGGCCCCTGAGAAAGTTCCTGGTCTACGGTATTTCTCAAAGCGGGGCGGTAGGCCTTGCTCGGCACGCTCCGCGTCCTCCTTGTCCCATATAGGCTCCGCCACTCTGTAACCGCCGGGACCGAGTTGGTGGACCCCTAAGTTGAACTGCCGCATTTCTTTCCCTCACTGACTTGATTCGGAGGTTGCGGGGCTCTCGCACTTGATCTTGAACTCCTTGTAGTCATCTTCACTCATCAAAGGATATTTCTCCTTGATCTTCTCATAACTATCACCTTTTTCAATCATTGCCTTCACCGTGCTTTTCCAAGTAGACAGGGCCGTGCTCATCCTCGTGAGGGCGGCACCGTTCACTTTATTACCTGAGAGGCGTGTGTTTGCAAACTCGGCAGGGAACTTGTATCGTTCGTGCAGCTTCGTGAAGAGGAGGCTACGCAAATTCCCTCGGTCCTTATGCCTTAGGTTCTCAGTGTTGCTCGAGACGGTGCTCCGGAGAATGCACCTGAGCTGAACCGAGTACCCCTTGACTACATGTTTGGGCGCCGTTGGATTCCCGTCGGAGTTCACTTCAGTAAATTCCTCCCTGATGGTGCTGAGCATGTTCGGGCGCCGGTCCTTCCGTTGCCTCTTCGGTTGGATGCCATCTGTGCGTGCGCCGCCATCATCAGTGGTGGCATCCGTGGCGCCATCATCAGTGGTGTCATCCTCGACGCCACTAGGGGTTGTGTAGTCAGGATCGGTGTCTTCCGCGGCGTCCTCATAGCGGTGAGGTTCTTCCTCCAACTCCTGGGACAGCTCCCAGAATTGCTTGCTGCCCGAACCGCCGGCCTCATCGTTGTGGGCCATGTTTCGCTCTAAATAGGAAAAAGTTTGGTCAAAAAGTTGGTTATTGTCAAGGAACAAGATCATGGTCTCATCATTTAGGGTTTGTCGACACCGAGGCATCCTAAAAGCTAAGCTTTTATCATTTAGGGTTTGTTGACGCCGAGGCACCCTAAAAGCCTAAGCATACATCATTTAGGTTCTCATAGACACCGAGGCACCCTATAGAAGCCAAGTTAAGTTTTCATCATTTAGGGTTTATCGATGCCGAGGCACCCTAGGTTGGGCCTAATCACTTGGCACTAATCACTTGGCTCTATTGCCACCTATGTTGGGTTTATCATCTAGGGTTTATCGATGCTAAGGAGAATTCTAAGTTGGGCCTAATCACTTAGCTCTATTGCCACCTATGGTTTAATGCAGCAAGAATGGCGGGGCAGTTGATCCTACTTAACTAAGTACTAAGATACCCCGGCCCATGCATTAGTCGCAAGTACCCCATATGTCCTATTTTTAGCAAAGTCATGCTAAAATTCACGGAAAATTTCGGCATGACCTTTGCTGAAAATAGGACATATGGAGTACCCGAATTTGCCGGAACGGAAGTTAATCGACATTTCGGCAAACTCAAGGGCCTCTCGGGGTACCTGCAAATTCATCAAGACACAATGGTCGGAGACAAAACCCAGCAAACTAGCAAGATGATCATCATCTTTGCAAGTCATTACTTGTCAAATACAGAAGAAGGAACAATTTATTTGTGACATAGTTGGCCCATACAGAAGAAGCAACACCCTGCACTAGCCTAAAAACAAGTGAAGTTTCACCCATATAAGAATAACATTATAAAATCAGAGAAGTTGCTATGTTTTTTCTACTACTAGGAAAAACATCACTCATTGGAAATGACAATCTCAGTACCAGCATTTTGAACTTTGAAATGAAATACAGTAGTAGTATTAGTAGTATATGGAGTAGTATCTTGTCTAGTAGTAGTATTAGTTGTATATGGAGTAGCAAGTTTTGCCTCAGAGACCGCAAAAGCTATGTTTTTTCTCAATTCAGATAGCTAAGTGGAAAATCACGTCAAGTTTTGTTTTAATACTCTATTTCTCAATGCATGCAATTGGTTTCATCTGGACTACATCATAGAACCACCAATAAAGGACACTGAAAAAAAATATAGAGAAGCCTACGGTTCCTATCCTTGAGTAGCATGATTAGGGATGAGTAGATCTCCTAAAGGTGTCCTAAGCACCTGCTGTTACTATTGAAAGCAATGAAAACATGTAAAAGTTATTACCGTTCACAATACTACTCAAATATCCAACTATCAGGACACAAGGCATGATAATCCATCTAATCTAATGAAATCAGAACTCAACCTGATCATGGTTCATGCCCTCAGACACATCAACACCTCAAGAATGCCATGACAAAAATGAAAAGGACCAAGATAATGTTCAGTTAATAGAAAGGGGGGAAGGGGAACCGGTGTAGCTCACCGAGAGGAAGACGATGGCGAGCTCGTGCGGGGCCGGGGTTGACGAGGTGACGCGGATCGACGGTGAGGCGTCGGTGTCGTAGAGGCGTCGGAGACCTTGCCCTGCGAGACAGAGAAGGGGCCGTCAGCCCCGGCACAGGCGGGGGGCAAGGGGACGAGGAGGAGGGGGAAGGGGAGGAGGAGGGTCAAGGGGGCATACGGTGCTGCGTCGCTGCTCGGCGCCGACGGCGAGGAGGAATGCAAAGACGTTGAGGGTCGGGGCGGCGGTGGTGGGGGCGCGGGGGCGGCGGGGTGGAGGCGGGGGGGGGGGCGGGGGGGGGGGGGGGGGGGGGGGGGGGGGGGGGGGGGGGGGGGGGGGGGGGCGGGGGGGGGGGGGGGGGGGGGGGGGGGGGGGGGGCGGGGGGGGGGCGGGGGGGGGGGCGGGGGGGGTGGGAGTCCGGCGGGGGTCGGGGCGGCGGCGTCGTGGGTCTGGCGAGGGAGAGAGGGACGAATGGGATCTGGCGAGGGAGAGGGAGGACTTAGCTATAGGGGAAGCTTACTAATGGCGCACCACCCGTCGGTGCGCCATTAGAAATCGTTTTTTAGATAGCAATGGCGCACCCACCGCCGGTGCGCCATTAGAAATCTTTTTTTAGATAGCAATGGCGCACCAGGCCGGTGCGCCATTAGTATATATTTTTTTATTTTTTAATAAATGAATATGAATATGAAACAATAATCCATGCATTTAAATAATTATTGTGTATTTGTATTTCTGATAAATATTTGTTAGTTATTATGCCTGATTTATAGAATGATTATTGAAACTAGTTTAGTGGGTAAACCAAGTTAAGATTTATTTGTGGTGATGTTATAAATAATTTTTGTTATGAATTTTAGTAATTGTTTAAAGGTTTGTTCTTGCATACATAATTTGAACCAGAGCAGGGGAGGGTGCGGGGGGTGCTTCGGCGAGCGGTGGAGTGGGGGAGGGTGGGGGGTGCTCGTCAGCGGGTGGCGGCGGGGGGTGCGGTGGGTCGTCGGCGGCGGTGGAGCTAGGGGGAGGGTGCGGGGTGGAATCGAGATGGAGGGTGCGGGGGGTGCTCGTCGGCGGCGGTGGAGCGGGGGAGGGTGCGGTGGGTCGTCGGCGGCGGTGGAGCTAGCGGGGGAGGGTGCGGGTGGAATCGAGATCGAGATGGAGGGGGGTCGAGATCGAGTGTCCTCATGAATTCAAAAAGTGCCCATGAAATTTAAAAATATCCATGATATCAAAAAGTGCCCATGAAACACAATCGAGAAATGAAGACTACGATTTAAATACAATCGATCTTAGCTAGCTATTTGTTCACAATCTTCTTGCCCTTCTTTTTCGCAAATGGAGTTCTTGTATGGAACGGACATCCTTTAGGTAGGGTGGTCCTGCTGCTTCTTGTGGTGTATGCTGCTACTTCATCGTCGTCGTCATGTTCGATCTTCGGGTCGCCGTACTTGTCGAAGTCTTGCTCATTGGCTACTCCATCCATTCCGATGATCTTCCTTTTGCCTCTCCTCATGACAACACGAATGGGCTTTGACGGGTCGGTAATGAAGAATCATTGGTCCACTTGGGAAGCCAGTACCCATGGCTCATTTTTTGCGGTGACGTTTGCGCCCGCGGTCTTGGATTTGGCTTCGGGTATAACCATGGTGGTGAAATACCGGTCTTCTTTTAGGACGCTCTTGGCCCATCTGACACGGAACATCGGGACCTTCTCTCCAGCGTAGCTCAGCTCCCAGATCTCCTCGATCCTTCCGTAGTATCTGTCCTTGTCGTTACTAGTGTAGGATTCCATCATTACCCCGGAGTTCTGATAACCATCGCTCTTCATGTCCTTGTCCTCGGTGTAGAATGTGTAGCCGTTGATATCGTACGCCTCATAGGTCATTAGGTTGTGCTCGGCGCCCTGTGACAAGGCGAATATGAGTTGTCCTTCCGCGGAAGAATCCTCAGGTAAAGGGTACGACAGAAGCTTCTACTTGAACCAACACGTGAAACATGAGTTGTGCTCTTTGATTATATCTCCATCCGTCCTGTGTTGGCCTCGTTCATTGTACATCTTCTCAATAAAGGTTTTGTGCTCTAGCACCCAAGGATCGACCACGTCTATGTGTTGTAGCACGACTAGGTTTGCTCTTTCAAAGTCGGCGAGTCGACCCTCGAAGTCGACATGCATTTCGCGGCGACCCTCATGGTGACCCCGTCCAGCGAGCCTGCCGAGGTGCCTGTTGACGGGCAGACCAACGGGGTTCTCGATGCCTAGATAATTCGTGCAGTAGGAGATGCACTCTTCGGTCAGAAAGCCCCTGGCTATACTTCCCTCTGGACGTGACATGTTGCGAACGTATCCTTTGATGACACCATTCATCCTTTCGAACGGCATCATGCTGTGCAGGAACGTCGGCCCGAGTTGGATGATATCCTCCACGATATGGACTAGCAGATGCACCATAACATCAAAGAATGCGGGCGGGAAGTACATCTCAAGCTCGCATAGTATCACCATGATCTCTTCGTGTAGCCTTATGAGTTGCCTCACGCCAACCGACTTCCGAGAGATGACGTCGAAAAAGTTGCGTAGGCCAAATAGCATTTCACAGATGTGCGCATCCACAATCCCACGGATTGCAAGTGGAAGTATCTGCGTCATCAGCACGTGACAGTCGTGAGACTTCATCCCACTGAACTTCTGCTTCGCTGGGTCTAGGTATCTGCTTATCTTCCCCGCGTAACCGTAAGGAAGTTTTACTCCTACGAGGCAGGTGAAAAACTGCTCGATCTCCTCCTGACTTAGAGTGAAGCATGCGGGAGGGTAGTCATTTCCGGTCTTCTTGGCCTTTTTTCCTTTGCGACGACTTTCTGTGTCCTGCTTCGCCTCACCATCATCATCATCAGCATTAGCGTGAAGCTCCTGCCTGATGCCCATTGATTTCAAGTCTGCCCTTGCTTTCGGCCCATCTTTGGTCCTCTCTGGCATGTTGAGCAGGGTACCAAGCAGACTCTCACACACGTTCTTCGTGATATGCATGGCATCAAGGCTGTGAGGCACACGGTGGATCTTCCAGTACGGCAAGTCCTAGAAAATTGACCTCGTTTTCCATACCTTTAGCAGCGCCTCTGGCGCCTTTCGCTTCTTTCCCGGCTCTGGCGCCTTTTACTTCTTTCCCGGCAGTGGGCAATCTTTCCAATGTTTCAACAGCCCATCTATTTCCTCGCCGCTCCTCGTACGGGGGTGTCTTCGGGGTTCGGTTTCACCATCGAACAGATCCTTGCGTTTCCTCCATGGGTCATCGTCGCGAAGCCACCTTCGATGTCCCATGAACACGGTTTTTGAAGACCCGGGATCTCTATCTAGCTGGCGATACGTTGTGTCATCCATGCACCTGACGCATCCAGAAAATCCGTGGACCACCTGCCCCGCGAGATATCCGTAACCGAGATAGTCATGCACCGTCGTGAGCAGTGCGGCTCTCATAGGGAAATATTCTTTCTCTGTGGCGTCCCACGTATTGGCTGGCATTTTCCACGGCGTGTCTAACTCCTCTTTCAGCAGCCCCAGATACAGATTGATGTCGTTCCCTGGTTGTTTTGGCCCTTCAATTAGCATACTCATGTGAATGTACTTCCTCTTCATGCACAACCAGGGGGAAGGTTGTACATCCACACAAACACAGGCCAGGTGCTATGTGTGCTTCTCTGGCTGCCAAACGGATTGACTCCATCGGTGCTCGCGCCCAGCACGATGTTCCTTGGATCCTTCCCAAATTCTAGGTGTTCGAAGTTCAAAGCTTGCCACTGGCTCCCATCCTTAGGGTGACTCAGCATCTTGTCTTTTTTATTTATCTCCGGATCATTTGCGTCATCTTCTCGCTTCTTCTCCTCCCTATCCACGTGCCAATGCAGGAGCTTTGCTACCTTAGGGTCTGCGAAATACCACTGCAGACGAGGAGTGATCGGAAAGTACCACACCACTTTTCGAGGAGCTTTCTTCCTCTTCTTGTATCGAGTGACGCCGCACACCGAACATATGGTAGACTCTGCGTGCTCGCCCCAATAAATGATGCAATTGTTCATGCACACATGGTATTTCACGTGCGGTAAATCCAGAGGACACACGACTTTCTTCGCCTCCTCGAAACTGGTCGGGCACTTGTTCCCCTTGGGATGACGTTCGTGCCAGAATGACATGTTCTCGTCGAAGCATGCGTCGGTCATTTTTTGTTTTACCTTCATATCCAAAGCCATGAGCGTTACTTTCAGGCGGGTATCCTCGGGTCTGCATCCTTCATACAATGGAGTAACCACGTCTATCTCCAGTTGATCCAGTTTGGCTTTCTCTCGGGCAGCAGCTCTTGCGTTATCCGTCGGCTTGAGAAGCAGCTCTTGAATATGAGGGTCCTGCACCCAGCCCATCGATGGTTCATCATCGTCTGCTCCGCCGGCATCTTCATCATCATGATCATGCCCTTCGTCTGCTCCGGCATCTTCCTCATCATCATGTCCGGCATCTTCTACATGATGACTGTGTACAGCATCACCGTCGTGATCATGTCCTGGAGATTCTTCATCTTCTCGCCCGCCCGAGCCGCAGTGGTTGTCTTGCTGCCCTTCCTCATGTCTTGCCCGGCCTCCATGGACGACTTCATAGTCATCTTCATCACCTTGCCACCGATAGCCATCCATGAAACCACGCAAGAGGAGGTGGTCACGCACCTTCCCGGAATCCGGGTCCGCAATAAGGCTCTTCAGGTTGCATCTTCGACACGGACATCTTATCTCCGTCTCGTTCTTTTGAAGCATCTCGGCCTTTGCGGAGCTCAAAAACCTATTCACGATGCCTTCGGTCATCGTGCGGACCATGGTCGCCTGCGGGGTAGAGCAAAACGATATTTTAGAACAAAGAAAAAATTTGGCATGACTTTCCCGAAAAATAGGACCAAAAAGAATGCATAGTGCCAAAATTCTCGCCGAAACAGAAATGAATCAACATTCCGGCAAAATATTGGCAACTATCGCATTTCAAATACCGGTACCTGCAAACACAAACATATATGCAACACCACAAACATATGCAACACCACAAACATACATAGATCTAGCTAGGCCACAAAAAGTGCATGTGCACGTTGTTGGAGCGAGCTAGGGAGAAAAAAAAGTAGATATACAACATGAAGATAGCTTTCCCCTTACTTACCTATCAAAAAAAGGTAATTTCACCACTTAATTTTGATGAATCTATGGTGCACATGAGGTGAGGAGGAGGCAGCCGACAAGCTTGGAGAAGGAGGTGGAGGGAATGAAGTGGGGAAAGTGAGTGTGTAGGTGTGGTTGTCCAAAATATGTAGCTGGTCCCAAGCTACTAATGGCGCACTATACAGCCATGCGCCATTAGTAACCAAACATACTAATGGCGAACCTGCTGGCCGTGCGCCATTAGCAGTTTTGCAAAAAAGTAAGTAATATATATATATACTAATGGCGCACCGTTGCAACGGTGCGCCATTAGTAGTTTTGCAAAAAACAGAATAAAAAAATACAGTAGTGGCGCACTCCATGGCTGGTGCGCCATTACTAGTTAGAACTACTAATGGCGCACTTTGCCAGGATGCGCCATTAGTATGTTTGGAAAAATGAAAAAAAATTGTTACTTGTGGCGCACCTTGTGCCTGGTGCGCCATTAGTGTCTTCCACACTAAAGGCGCATCGCCACATGGTGCGCCATTAGTATATAGTAGTGGCGCACCACTTCTCTGGTGCGCCATTAGTGTCAATTTCATCTATAGCCCTTTTCCTAGTAGTGTATTTCCCTTAGTTTTTGAGAACCAACGTATCAATCCAGTAGGAGACCACGCGCGAGTCACATCGTACCTACACAAACAAATAAGAACCTCGCAACCAACGTGATAAAGAGGTTGTCAATCCCTTCACGGCCACTTGCAAGAGTGAGATCTGATTGAGATGATAATAATAATAAGCTAAGCATTTTTGGTATTTTTATGATATAGATTGAAAGTAAAGATTGCAAAATAAACGGTAATGGAAATAACGGTAGATTAATATGATGGAAGATAGACCTGGGGGCCACAGGTTTCACTAGTGGCTTCTCTCAAGATAGCATAAGTATTACGGTGGGTGAACAAATTACTATCGAGCAGTTGATAGAAAAGCAAATAATTATGAGAGTATCTAGGTACGATCATGTATATAGGCATCACGTTCGTGACAAGTAGACCGACTCCTGCCTGCATCTACTACTATTACTCCACACATCGACCGCTATCCAGCATGCATCTAGAGTATTAAGTTCATAAGAGCAGAGTAACACCTTAAGCAAGATGACATGATGTTGAGGGATAAACTCATGCAATATGATATAAACCCCATCCTTTTATCCTCGATGGCAACAATACAATATGTGTCGTTTCCCTTTCTGTCACTGGGATCGAGCACCGCAAGATTGAACCCAAAGCTAAGCACTTCTCCCATTGCAAGAAAGATCAATCTAGTAGGCCAAACCAAACTATAAATTCGAAGAGACTTACAAAGATAAACCAATCATACATAAAAGAATTCAGAGAAGATTCAAATATTGTTCATAGATAAACTTGATTATAAACCCACAATTCATCGGATCTCGACAAACACACCGCAAAAGAAGAGTTACATCGAATAGATCTCCAAGAGAATCGAGGAGAACTTTGTATTGAGATCCAAAGAGAGAGAAAAAGCCATCTAGCTTATAACTATGGACCAGAAGGTCTGAGGTAACCTACTCACACATCACCGGAGAGGCCATGGAGTTGATGTAGAGGCCCTCCGTGATCGATGCCCCCTCCGGCGGAGCTCCGGAAAAGGCCCCAAGATGGTATCTCTTGGGTACAGAAGGTTGCGACGGTGGAAATAGGGTTTCGTGGTGCTCCTGGATGTTTTTGGGGTATGTCAATGCAAGGAGTAGGGATTGCCATGCAAAAAATGCACTAGAGCTATAAATGTATGAAAGCTCAACAAAAGAAACTAAGTGGGTGTGCATCCAACTTGCTTGCTCACGAAGACCTAGGGAACTTGAGGAGGTCCATTGTTGGAATATACAAGCCAAGTTCTATAATGAAAAATTCCCACTAGTATATGAAAATGACAAAACAAGAGACTCTCTGTCATAAAGATCATGGTGCTACTTTGAAGCACAAGTGTGGAAAAAAAGGATAGTAGCATTGCCCCTTTTTATTTTCGTTTTTTGGCCTTCTTTTTTTATGGGACAATGCTCTATTAATGATGATCATCACACTTCTATTTATTTACAACTCAATGACTACAACTTGATACTAGAACAAGATATGGCTCTATATGAATGCATCCTACGGTGTACCGGGATGTGCAATGACTCATGAGTGACATGTATGAAAGAATTATGAACGGTGGCTTTGCCACAAATATGATGTCAACTATATGATCATGCAAGGCAATATGACAATGATGATGCGTGTCATAATAAACGGAACGGTGGAAAGTTGCATGGCAATATATCTCGGAATGGCTATGGAAATGCCATAACAGGTAGGTATGGTGGCTGTTTTGAGGAAGATATAAGGATGTTTATGTGTGATAGAGCGTATCGTATCACGGGGTTTGGATGCACCGGCGAAGTTTGCACCAACTCTCAAGATGAGAAAGGGAAATGCACAGTACCGAAGAGGCTAGCAATGATGGAAGGGTGAGAGTGCGTATAATCCATGACCTCAACACTAGTCATAAAGAACTCACATACTTATTGCAAAAATGTACAATTCATCAAAAACCAAGTATTACGCGCATGCTCCTAGGGGGGTAGATTTGTAGGAAAAGACCATCGCTCGTCCCCAACTGCCACTCATAAGGAAGACAATCAAATAACACCTCATGTTTCAAATTTGTTACACAACGTTTACCATACGTGCATGCTACGGGACTTGCAAACTTCAACACAAGTATTTCTCAAATTCAGAACTACTCAACTAGCACAACTTTAATATCACTATCTCCATATCTCAAAACAATCATCAAGTATCCAACTTCTCTTACTATTCAATGCACTTATATGAAAGCTTCTTATTATGCCTAAAATAAAATTGCCATGTTGTTCTAAAGGACTCTCAAAATAATATAAGTTAAGCATGAGAGCTCAATTATTTCTATAAAATAAAACCACCGCCGTGCTCTAAAAGATATAAGTGAAGCACTAGAGCAAAAACTATATAGCTCAAAAGATATAAGTGAAGCACATCGAGTATTCTAATAAATTCCAATTCATGTGTGTCTCTCTCAAAAGGTGTGTACAGCAAGGATGATTGTGGTAAACTAAAAGGCAAAGACTCAAATCATACAAGATGCTCCAAGCAAAACACATATCATGTGGCGAATAAAAATATAGCTCCAAGTAAAGTTACCGATGAACGAAGACGAAAGAGGGGATGCCTTCCGGGGCATCCCCAAACTTAGGATTTTTGGTGTCCTTGTATTTTACCTTGGGGTGCCTTGGGAATCCCCAATCTTAGGCTCTATCCACTCCTTGTTCCATAATCCATCAAATCCTTACACAAAACTTGAAAACTTCAGAACACAAAACTTAAAAGAAAATCTTCGTGAGCTCCGTTAGTAAAAGAAAACAAACCAACACTTCAAGGTACTGTAATGAACTCATTCTTTATTTATATAGGTGTTAAACCTACTGTATTCCAACTTCTCTATGGTTTATAAACTCTATTACTAGCCATAGATTCATCAAAATAAGCAAACAACACACGAAAAACAGAATCTGTCAAAAACAGAACAGTATGTAGTAATCTGTAGGTTTCGAATACTTCTGGAAGCCCAAAAATTCTAAAATAAATTTCTGGACGTGAAGAATTTATATATTAATCATCTTCAAAAATAATTAACTAAATATCACTCTTCAGTAAAAAAATGGCAGAAATTCTCGCGAGCACTAAAGTTTCTGTTTTTTACAGCAAGATCGCAAAGACTTTCCCGAAGTCTTCCCAAAGGTTCGACTTGCCACAAACACTAATTAAAAATAAAAAACACAACCAAAACAGAGGCTAGATAAATTATTTATTACTAAACAGGAACAAAAAGCAAGTAATAAAAATAAAATTGGGTTGCCTCCCAACAAGCGCTATCGTTTAACGCCCTTAGCTAGGCATAAAAGCAAGGATAGATCTAGGTATTGCCATCTTTGGTAGGCAATCCATAAGTGGCTCTCATAATAGATTCATATGGTAATTTAATTTTCTTTCTAGGGAAGCGTTCCATGCCTTTCCTTAACGGAAATTGGAATCTAATATTCCCTTCCTTCATATCAATAATTGCACCAATCGTTCTAAGGAAAGGTCTACCAAGAATAATAGGACATGAGGGATTGCAATCTATATCAAGAACAATGAAATCTATGGGCACATAATTCCTATTTGAAACAATAAGAACATCATTAATTCTTCCCATAGGTTTCTTAATAGTGGAATCCGCAAGGTGCAAGTTTAAATAGCATTCATCAAATTCACATAAACCTAGCAAATCACACAAAGTTTTGGGATCATGGAAACACTAGCACCCAAGTCACACAAAGCATATCATTCATGATCTTTAATTTTTATTTTTATTGTAGGTTCCCACTCGTCATAAAGTTTTCTAGGGATAGAAACTTCCAACTCA